>NW_009943955.1:65255-73746 GCF_000696875.1 Nestor notabilis
GAGCAGTGATCTGGGCCTTCCGGGTAACTCCCCCCAGTTTATATACTGGGCATGACGTGCTGTGGTATGGAATACCCCTTTGGCCAGTTTGGGTCAGGTGTCCTGCCTCTGCTTCCTCCTGGCTTCCCCTCCTCCCTGGCAGAGCATGAGACTGAGAAAGTCCTTGGTCAGAGTAAACATTACTGAGCAACAACTAAAAACATTGGTGTTATCAGTGTTGTTCCCAGACTGAAAGTCAAAAACACAGCACTGCACCAGCTACTAAGAAGGAGAAAAAATGACTGCTGTAGCTGAACCCAGGACAGTACCCACTCCTTATTCCATACCATTCACGTCATGCTCAGATCCCACATCTTTTTTCAATATACCATCGCTTTTTTCTTATATATGTATATATATGTACACCTACACCCACACTCAGAGAGAGATATTCTGTAGTCCATGGACCGATCCCTATAAAGCTGCTGAATTCATCCAGTCCATGATGTCAGGCTCCATCTCTTGTCACAGTTTTTCAGGGCAGGAGGGACGGTATGTAGTGTTGGGTTGTTGTCTGCTGATGACAGCAGTTATTGGCTCTGATCTGTGTTAGCAGTGGGTTAATACTTATTTGTGATTGGTTTAATAATACACAATAAGGAAATGAAAGGAAGTCAAGGTATTTTTTTAAACTTTCTGGTTTTCAGTTCATGCTTCATTTCTTAGGACATGGTATTCATGCCTTTTAGTAAAGCTATGATTGAGAGGGGTTTGCTATCAATCAGCATTGTTTTCATCCAGAAGGTGATATAAAATATGATGCCATATTTCAGCATCGTATATCAGTTATAACTTTAACATTTATACCATGTTCTCAGTTTCATCAACCCTTTTTGCCTTCCCCCTCATAAGTATGAGTCTATTGTTATCTGTCCCATCATCATACTGGAGATGTTGGAGTGATGACAGGAGGGAACTCAGGGTCGGTTGAAAGTCAAAACCCCAGCACTGCACCAGCTACTAAGAAGGAGAAAAAAAATGACTGCTGTAGCTGAACCCAGGACAGCAAACAACACATAAAGACAAGAGTTAATAAGCAAATACCAGTGCTTTATAAACTTTTTTATATAAAATGCACATTATGTATTTTCCTTGTCAAAAGTACTGCTAGAGATTAACATATTGATTTTGCATAAATGTGTATCAAAATAATTGTGTAGGATTTACAAGGAAGATTTATTATTGATCTAATTGGAATAATAAATAAGGGTTTTTTCAGCCTAGGCTAATATTAAGTGAAATATTTGTAAAATATTAAAAAAAAAAAATTGTAAAAATCTATCGTATCCTTTAATTGTCGCATTGACTGCTATTTTAAAGTAGAAAAAGTTATAAGTATACCAGATGAGGTATGCAAGATTTCATTTGTGTACTTATTTAATCATTATGCATTCTATTTTGCTGTTGAATGAATAATGATAACAATTTGAATGTCCCAGATAAATAATGCTGTAAAAGTAAAAACTAGTTAACTAATATTTACTCTTTATGCTTTACTATCCAGGTAGGTAGGAAATAGAACATAGGGAGATTATTCCATTTATTTATTTTTTTTTTTAATTAGAATAGATACTTCCTAAATTCGTACTGATTCAGGTGACTTTTTGAAAATCTCTCACTTGAATGGTGTAGTGACGTGAAAAATTCAGGAGTGTTTTAAAATACTGCATCATGAAACTAAATAAATACATGAAACATTGTTTCCAGTTACTAAGTTTTGTTACTTTAGTAAAATGCTTCTCAGATATTGATGTTTGTAGCATGCCATTAAAATAACTGTGTATGGCTGTAGGGAGAGTAGTTTCTTATTTTTCTATTGCAAAAGGAATAGTTCTGTGCAATGATAGCTAGGCTGGCAGAAATGAACTCTTGGTGACTTCAGGGCATCTTACTGCTTCTTCCTACATGCCTTCTGTTACTTATGTCATAGACTGTCACTGGATTTTATATTACTGCTACTGCAATTCACCATAACACTTGAAAGACTAGTTCAAAGGATTTATAATATGAAGAAAACATTAGCTCTAGGATAGTAACTCTGATTAGAAAAAGTAAGGAGAGTTTGCTAGTCAGTACAACAGAGGAGAAATTATGCAGAATAAAGCTTTGATGCAAAATATGAAATTTGGAAAAAACATAGGGGCTTAGCAAGAGTCTAAGAAGGCTAAAGTAAGAAGAAACTCATGAAAGGGTAGGAAGAAATTAGGAGATAGTGAATCAAGCTCAACTTAAACCTGCATGGGCAACTTGAACTCTTGAATAAGCTATTTAATTCATTGGCTTTCCAGCAATTATGCCAGGTAGTCTGAAAATATAGTGATGTTATTTGCCTGTATTCATATTCATTAGGAGTCAATGTCACTCAAATAGCATGAGGCTTTCTGAAACTCTTTTCTTTAAGCTTAAAACAAGATAAAAACATTTACATAAAATTGCGTTCAGCTATTAGAAATCTGTATGAAAGAGTTTTTTGAGAGGTCGATGCTAAAGTTTGGTTCAAGGTGTGATGAATTAACAAGTGTCTGTTTTGTGGAATAAAGATGATTAGAGAACCACATTTTATCTACTAGTTTATAGTGGACAAAAGATTTCTAGATGCTTTATACAGAAAAATCAAGTTTGTGATCTGTTCCCAAGGAGTTTAAAATCTCACTTTAGAAGCAACAAGATGAACAATATTCACTACTAAAAAAGATTAGATAAAGTTGTAAAATATTTACAGTAAAAATGCCCACGGAATTCTTAATCCAGCATGCACAGAACAACTTTTTTTTTTTTTTTTGAGAGAGAGAGTTTGATACATGGGGCCATGCAATAAAACCATGATGATCTTTGTGTGTGTCTAGTTACATTTCTGCTCTCCTTTTCCTCTTCTCACCTGAATATTCTATTTTCTCTGATTTCTCAAGCTTTGGAGAAAATATGGTATTAAATGTATAGGTTCATTCAACATCTTACCCTAATTTTATAAAACCAGAGTGTACCATATGATTAACTTTGTTGGTTACAACTGTTCTTTTGAAAAAGTCATTAGCACCTCGCAGTGATCAGAACATGAAATCTCCAATTATTTCAAATGTGAAGCAGAGAGAATGATTAGGGGTCAATAAGTATGTTTGAATATCTTATGAAACATTCTGATGTGAATTGTTACACATATATGTGCACAAGTGGATATATGTGTCTATATATGTATGTATACATATGTTTTATAGACTAAGTATGGAGAACACACACTCTGAAGCTGTAAAATCATAGAATCAAGGTCATTTAGATAACTGTAATTCAAACCTTTCCATTGTACATTTTAAAGGAAGAGAGAGGAAGTGGTGTGACCTTAGATTTTGCGTATTATGAGATTCTTTTAAGTGCTTGCCTTTTTCTCCCCATGTACATTTATGTCATTAAAAAATGAGCTCACAGCTTGGTCTAATATTTTCATTTTTATACCAATAGGTAGAGGAGTTGCTAATGAGCAGTAGCAATTGTTTGAACAATTAGTGAAAACTAGTGCATAGGCATAAAAAGGAGTGGAAGGGCAAGCAGAATTCTTGGGCAAAGATCAGACACCATTGCTGCTTTTCTTCACTAATTGGTACCTGTTCATCTGAGTGCTTTTCTACTGTACATTTGTAGAACATATCCTTAGTTCTATTTCAAATATGGTTCAAGAGGTCTCTACTGAACTATTAATTTTCCCCCTTTTTTCTCTCATCTCTTCACAGAGCTCAGGTCTTAATAAGAGCTTTTGATAGCACCCTTAGATCAAAATAGACAATAATTGATCATAAAATATTGTAGTCAAGAACCACCTAGTTCGTCAAGTCACCAAAAATCTACCACCAGCTGTACTGTATGCTTTTCAAGAGTAGCATGAACCCTGGCTTGTTTTTTTGTTTTTTGAGGCCCTTCTCAAATTATGCACACAACGATCCAGAGGATTACCCCAGCATTTTGAGTTCTTCACTTAGGTTCAAAGAAGGAATTTTCTCTGGCTCTTATTTTCTGTAAAAAAAAACATGCAATTAGTTTTACATGTAGACTTCTGGCTCACAAGAGGTAGCTAATCTTACTCTTCATTTGTCCTGTCTTAGTGATAAGGACCTTGCATTATTCACAGAGCTTAGAAAGATATCCTCTCAGTTCTCTGGAGACATTTGCTGGTCATTTTAATTTGCTGCTTATTGCCAACACCCTCAAGTGTGTGTCTAGAAAGATTTATATGTAAGATAACTATCACATTCAATCACAGACACATGTGAAGATGGTGTAGGGGATGTCATGGAAGAAGGTTTTGATTTTGCTTTTCTGGGAACATTCTGATCAACTCATCAGAAAACTGCTGTAGGTGTTATTTCAAGGAGATGCCTATTTCAGTATTTTCATATTAATGAAAAGTCCTGTTTCTTACAATACTAAGTACAGAAAAGTACCCATTTATCCCGCCTTTGCCTTAGAACCACTATATACAGTAGTAACATTAGGTTAGGAAAATAGAAGCTTATTTCTATTGCTGTATACATTGCTTTGTAATCTCACAGAGGTCATTTTCCTTTCCCTTTAAAACGTAATTTGTTCATTAATTCCTTTTACCTTGACTTTGAGCAGATCAGAATGAACATTGTTCAGAACAAATGCTTAGCAATTTTAAAGCCTCAGTGGTGTGCAAATCTGGATTCTAAATATCCTAATAAGCTCTCTTGTACCAAATGCATGTCTACTGCAGGCTACAACATTCTGTAAGTTTTAAACATGTCACACTAAATACTGGAAATAAAAGATTGAACTCTTTACAAAGTATTAACCCTAGAAGGGCAGTAGGAGGTAAAAATAAATTCAAGAAGGATAGCTCAGATTTTTCTTTTAAAGATCACTTTATGATTTCAGATTCTATAGAGGGAACTCATACAACTGGTAATTGCATATTGCTGATATCAGATTGTTACAGAGATATTTTAAGCAATTGTCTTTTTAGTGTTTTTTATTAAGACTGGCAATATGTCAATGCTGTTCCTTGTACACTAGCAGCACTGAATCTTCATCTTGCCTACACCAGCTATGTCTATGTTATGCTTGTACTATATGGTGGTACACAAGCATCACACACAAGTAATAGTCAAAATATGCCAGAATGTGCCATGGTAACACTTCAGAAAGGGATTCTAGCATGTTAGGCAGAGGGACGTTGGTGTGAAGTTAGTACATACATTTCTTTTAGTATTAGTACATATGTTTCTCTTTTTCCTCCCAAACCAGTATTGTTAAATTTTCAAAAGTCCTATTTGACTCATGCTGTGGCTATGCATATACTTGCACATATATACATGTGTACATATATCAGTCCATATGCAAATGTATAATAACAGATAATTTGGAGTAAAAGTTGTTATACTTTGCAATTGCATGCTTTTCACTAGCACAGCAACATTAATCTACAGCAGCAAATTGATTAAGCAGATCAGATGAGGTTGTTGGAAAGCTCCCAGTGGGCCATTATGATGGATCATACCTTGACAAATGATGAAAAATGCATTAGGGCCAACATGTTGACATGTTACTTAGTTGCATTGTTAATGCAATCATGATACAAGAATTTCAGAAGGTAATAATGGACATGTCTGAAACAATATGATGGTTATCTAATTCTGATTAGTAAAAATGTCAAAGACAGAATGACAATCAGAGTGTGATACAAATTGTAAAAAATAATGAATGGCATACAGTGTGGAAAAGATAAGGGGAAATCATAAAAATAAGCATGCAGATGTACTTGACAAAATATTAACAAAAAAAGTGCAAACACTGGTATGACTGTCTCAGTGCTGCCCTCTTAATCACTCACAATCTGCTGTGAAGGGTTTGGATAAATTAGCATGCATAGGAATGAACAAAACCATTCAGGAATATAGTGAGCAAAGTAGCATGGCATTAATTAAGATAGATTGTCGTGGTGACATTACTAGTATCTGAGACAGACACTTCTTATTCTAAACTTGAAGTTATTCCTAAAGTTTTCAATATATTTTAAATTAGTGTAGATTACATTTTGCCACCTAAACTTCAGGAACTGATCTTAATACCTGCCAGGGGAAACCAGTACTATAAAATATAATGAGAAATGGTTTAATAGAATAGGGACTGTCACTATTCTAAGTAGAGAAGAAGTAAATGATGACTGAAGGCTTCACTATAGTGAATAATCTCCTACTAACCACACAAACAATATTCTAGTGAGTCTTCTGGTAAACCTTCAGAATCAAGAGTAAGCTGTTCTCCATACATATGAATGCTGTCTTCACTGCGCAATCAAAATAGGTAATTTCAGGTATTTTTTTCCCTTTCAGGGGCAAGGTTTGCCAGTTTTGTTTGAACTCAAGTTCAGATTTTGCCATCATCCATCAAATGGTCTTACTGATTTCCATAGGTAATGATAAATGTTGATACACCTACCTGTGAAAATCTATTTTCATTTTGATTGGCAAAATTTTTTTACTGATAGTAAAGTGTAAGAATTTATGTAGCTAATTTATAATTATGCATTCTACCTGACTATGTGAACCAATTTCTTAGTAATTTCAAGCATTCATTTTGATAATATGAATCTAAATTCTATATCAAAAGTAACATTTTTTGAAAAGGACAAAAATATATTAGATTTCCACTTGGGCTCAAGCAGAACTACTAATATAAATCCCTTGTGTATTATTAAAGTAGATTTTAAAGTACAGATTGTGTCAGTTTTTACTGGATAAGCTTATGAAAGGCTAGACATTTCAGCACTTATGTGATCAACATACACAATAGTTTATTTCTCTGCAACACCCACACTGATTATTGTGATATTTAGCTCCCATTGGTCTTGGGTAAACAGGATACTACCATGGAGAAAAATCAGACTGAGTGGAAAATTAAATACATCAGAATAGGCTAAAAGGAAAGTTTCAATTAAAATAGTCAACTGAAAGTTAAAACTGCTTTTAATCTGTTTGTAAATGAGTAAATTCTGGACAAATAATGAAGACACAAATTCAGCAAAAAAGTAAAAGACAATAATAAAAAATAAAAAACCTAATGAAAATATGATAAGGGAGATGGTCTAGAAAGACATAAGGCAATTTGTGAAGCATGTCTGTGTTTTTCTCTCCTATAATACTATTCATGTATTATGAATAACTAAATATTCATTGAACTGAAAAAGACAGACTGCAACTAGTGTTAAGGGTACATGACTCTGCTGCAATGATAATTTATGTGCAGTAGAACAACAATGGAGAGAGATACAGCTACACAAGCCACAGGCTGACAGCTAATAGAATTAAATATGGAGGTTTCTTTGACCAAAGTACCCTGTAACTACTACCGCCACATAATTTTTCTGTGACCAGCTAGAATTCACACCTCCAAGAAATCCCATATTTCTTTGTGGTAAGTCAAGTCATGCTGTAAACTTTCAGCCATCGGTCTTTCCTAGACACATTCCCTCCTTGTGTTTGTTTTCTGATGATTTGTGTTTAAGAGGCTTTAGATTTGTTCTGAAGGAGGAAAGAGATGAGTAGCCACATATATTAGAGGAAAAATAGTGTTAAGAACTGAGTATTATTCTTCTAAAATGCAAATTTACCATTTGGATTCCAGCTCACGTAGGTAATGTAATTTTGTTATTATGAAGAGAATCCGTATTTTTATTAACTCACACTAAACAGTATTTTCTTTCAATTTACTGCATGTTGCATATAGGGTTTTGCAGTTTTTTTTTCTTTTCTGAAGAATTTTAGAAAAGGTAAAATGAGGAAAAAAGAGTGGTTTATTACGTGTTCCTGTTAGCTCTGGACCTACTACACTTGCATATGAAAAATAATACATAAGAAAAATATACGGAAAACTAGTAACATTTCAAATGTGCTGATAAGTTTTTATTATTCCATTATCCAAGTAAGCATGTGAAATAAGTAGTTATCATCTCAATTTCACAGACAAGGAAGTGAAAATAACCATGTAAGGGTTATGTCCAGCTCACATTAGCATAAATGAAACCAAGTTAATGACAAGATGAAAATCTGTGTATTACAATGTAAACCTTGTGAGTATACTATGTGGCAAGTTTGAATGCCATCATTATACAGAAAACTGATTTCCCTTTACTGTTAACTTCTTGAGTTTGTGTGAGAAACAACAAAAAGAGATGCATTTTCAAGGTGATGTGTTGAAGAGTAGAATAGACAAAAAAAATGGCTGCCCTCCAAAAAATCTGAAACAATCAAGACTGATGAAAACCATGTCTAAAAGGACTTTGCTGTAATAAAAATGAGTACTACAAGTCACAGGCACTAATTAACAATTCAGAGAACCTTCATCTTTTGATACAAGTCTCTGGCTGACTATTTTCTTCTTACTGTAGCTAATATATTAGACTTCGAAATAAAGGGGATCATAGAATCATAGAATAGTTAGG
>NW_009943956.1:0-16731 GCF_000696875.1 Nestor notabilis
TATAAAAAGATAGTTGTGTCTGGTACCCTACAGAAAGAATTATCCTCTTGCTCTGGCCATGTCCCAATACATACCAGTAAAAGCTCTTTAGGATGAACTTAATCATAGAGAAAAACTCCCACTGTGCATTCCTATGGCTAAAAATAAAAACTGCTGTCAAAGACTAAAAGGTAGAATCAATACAAGCTTTCCTTTCTACCTATTCCTGCATTGCACAAGGATGTGGATAGCCTGAAGAAAACAAAACGAGCTGTATGTTCTGGGCTGGTCCAAGGGAAAGGAGCTCAGTCAAGGGGAAAGGTAAAAAGCACATTAGATGTTCCGAAAATGCCTAGCTCTACCAGAACATCAGGAGCAAGTCAGAGAAGACAGAATATGTATTTGAGCTCCATAAACAACAATAAACCCAGTTTCGATGGTTAATCTTAACTGTGTTTTCCGTGAAGAATGGGGAGGGGGAGAAGAGTCCAGTGTTCAACTGAGGAGGACAGGAGCAGTGGCCCCAGGCCTCCTACACAGGACAAGAAGTTAGAAGACAACTTAGCTCTTCCTGGTTTTCCTGTAGCAAATCTGAGCTCATGATCAAAAACTCTGCCTGCCTAGAGCCTTACCCAGGGAAAAAGAGACAAGTGCATGAGTGGAAGGCAACCCATTAGTTTAAGAGCATGAACAGCAGTGTGATTCTTGCACAAAGGCACAGAAAGGTACAGCAGCTGAAGCAGTCTCTACCATGCAGATGATTTTTGTTCTCATTCAAGAAGATAGCAGAAAGTCCACGTTAAGAAGGGCTACCCAATTCTTTCCCAGCCTATTCATCCCTTCTCACACAAAGAGCTGTGCAAGATTCAATCTTTCACAGGACTAGCTGTTACCAGTTGTGCATGGTGAAAGAGTGGCGTAAGTTTTCTAGACCAGAAGAGGGCCTGATTCGACTCCTCACCCATCAAAGCCTTATTTCTTTTCTGCAGTAAAATGGAAACAGGCTCCTGAAGTGAAAAGATAAATCTATTGCATTCTTTGAACTCCTCAGATGAAACCAGTAAGAAATATACATGGCAGCCATACCTATGGAATTCTTCTCATCCTGATGTAAACAGGGTTTGAACACCTCAAATCCCTGCAATACCCAAGCAAGCTCCTGCAGCATTAACTTCTTTCAGACTGATGCACCACTCTTCACAGTGGGCTGTGGGGATTTTGCTTCACTATTGCTTTTTCTTCATTTTAGTCAGGCTACTGCAAAAAAAAAAAAAAAACCAACACCCAAAACCCCACAGGATGGACAGGGGGCAGCAACCAAATACACCACCAGCCCGAGCTACAAGACTGAAGAGCACATTTACCATTGCTCTCTACCACCACCCTGTATTTGCTGTGGTAGACAGGACTTTGACTGAGTTCACCACCTGAGCACATGCCATTTCACCAGTGACTTCTGCAGCACTAACTATGCCACTATGATCACACTGCCAACGGTACCTGGAGAAGTCAGATAACACCTAACTCTTGTATCTTCCCAAATCAGTCCCTGCAGTGACTATGCAGCGTACAAAACTTTCATCACCAACTCAACTCTCTTGCTGTCATTTAAACTACAACTTTCTCTCATCTAACTCTTGACACTGAATTTTTCCATGCTTTCAAAACCTTCTCTATATATCACATCACTGTTCAGAGATCTCATTTGTTAAAAGCAATAATGCCTTGAGGAGTATATTGCTAAGTGACAACCACAGTATCTATTTTAGAAACCTTAATAAAGCAGATAAAGTAAATCCAGCATGTTTTGGGACCCACCACTGTTTGTGAATATAAAAGGAAGTATGCTTTGAAATTCAAGGGATCCCTTTGGCTTGCATCCAAAACATTTAAATGTAAACCCACACAGTTCAATTATATACAGACACACAAAATAGACCTGTGACAACTAGACCAGCCATCCACACGGTTCGATTTGGTTCACACTTTTCAGAAGAGATAAATTAAGTTGGAAGGTTTATTATGCCAACATCTGTGTTTATTCTTTTTTACCAAGACTTAATTTTCTTTTCCTCAATCTTTTTGAACTTCGTGCAGACATTTTGGAAGATGAAGGCAATAAGAATATGCTGCCTAGAGACTTCATGAGAAATGCAAGATAAATAGGTTAGCTATTCCCTTTGGTGTACTACTCATGTTAATCCAAAAAAAGGCAGGAAGGGGAAGCAGAAAAAGTGTTAAAAAGTGATCTATAAAGTCCAATGATGGCAAAAGAAGGTATGCAAACGTGGATTACTCAATAACCAGCTATTCCTAATTGCCGTTTGACAATCAATAGAAGAAAAAACTCCATTAGCTTATCACTGATGACCACAGTTCTTTAATCATGATACAGTCTCTGTTTCAAGAGGTATGGATCCAGTCCCTTGCCAGCTGCTAATTATTCCCTACAGGTAATTTATCTTCTCAACCAAAACTTCAGCTTTGCTACCCTCCTACCGTAAAAGAATGGCCTTCAAGTCTAGGAAGTTTTCTTAGTACCTCCACAGACTGTGACACACAACTATTGTCCTCCCTACGACATGTACTAAACAACAGGGTCTAAGGTCACTACTTCCCATTCTGCAGGGACTTGATTGTATAAATCCTTTAAAAGAGGAATAGTTCAGCCTTTTCATAACCAGACATTTCTGTTCTATTTGTTGACCCTCTAAGCCTTAGGCAGGAAAAAAAAAAATCAATCCATTCGAACAGGAAAGCCAACCCTGAGGTCTCTCATTTTGTAGTTCACTCAAGACAAAGATGATGCTCCACTAGCAGTTCCCAAACTACATTTCCCCAATGACTGGCCTGGGGTGGATGAGACTGGCTTTAATTCACTCACAGTCTTTAAAATTTGAGAGGAATCCAGGATGGTCCATGACAAATCGAGACTTGACAGTCACCCATTTCCAGTAAGTTTCAGAATCACTGCTGCAGACTCTGAGCAATACTAAGTGTGATTACAGCCTCATGACTCTTGCTCACAGGTTCAGGGTAAACTCATTTGGTATACTAGTCGAAAGAAATCACTCCCTCCAAGTAACAGTCACATACTGCTGCTGAATAGGAATCTAGCAGCTGCAGCACTAGCACCTACTAGAAACAAGGGTGTGCCTTTAATAACCATTTTGCCTCACGAACAAAATTCATTCTCAGCCTGATTCATTTTGTATTATAATGTGACTCTAATTTAATTATGGCATATGTAGTCCATGCTGTTGACATATTTCCTGACATTGCCCTGCCTACACCCTATTCCTCCAACATTTCTTCTCTATGGAGAACAGCAGAGACAGCTCGAGAACACCATACTTTGGGGGTAAAACAGTACCCATACATTCATCTACTTGTGCATTGCGAAGTGAATTCTGCAGGTTTCCAGATGTGGCACAAGCATCAGATGCAGCACCCCAGAATTCAGGACAAAAACCATTGCAAAGAGGCATAAAAGAAAAAGGCCCAGTCAAAAAGACACAGTCTAAAATCAAATCACCTTGTTGGAGTCAACCTGAGTCAGAGGCAAAACACACTTGTAAAACATCAACTCCTTTCCCTGTTACACTTACATCACAGGAGGTGTATGGAGCAGAGTCATTACTGTGTTTTGTTAATAAATAAGCTTCCCACTAAAACTGTCAATGATTCTTTTTTGTATAGTAACAGCAAACAGAGCATCACAGAAATACATGTCCTCTACATGTTTATTGTAAGGTAGACAAGGAAGTCTGGCAATAGCTCATTATTATTCCTCACACTGCTTCTAATGAACAGATCTATACTCTCACTTTTCATTGACTTAATCGAGGATTCTCTACGATATGCAATTAATCTTTAATATGAAAGTGATTAGGGAGAAGACAGAAAATGAAGCTGAACATCCTGACCACTGAAACCCAGATTAAGGAATTACTCAAAATCCATTTCCTTTATATTGCATTTTTACATTTGCAAATCTCTTGATACAGGAAAGCCCAATGAAGCAAGTTTATTTTTTACAACCCATGGAACAGATTCACAGTTTTCATTCAGATGGGTATGTTGGTAGCTCCTCAGCAGTGAGCCCACATTGCAATTTTAACACTCGGAGGCAAAGCAGAAGAAGAAAGTAGTTCACAGAAAGGTACTGGGTATACATATTGAAATCATAACACTGGAAAACCATCCACATCAATCCTGTCCCTGGGTCAAACGTACAACAAAACCAAGATGCAAGTCTAGTTTACCCTGCTTTGCTAAGCCTTGCCTGGATCCCATGTCCTTGAAGTTCAGCTTCACGGGCTTAAAAACACAGAATACGATAGCTGGGAGAAGGTGCTCTTGACTGGGACAGGAAACCAAGTAAGATTCCTTAGAAGGAGAGATGGACTTGACCACCACTGCCCATCTAATTCAAGCTTGAGAGCCATTGATTGGATTTGGTAAGTTGTAAGGGCAAGAAGGAGGCTGGAAGCTAAGCAAAAACTAACCAAAGATGGGTTGTGTGGGTTGTCAGTCTGGAAGGGACTAAGCCCCTCGCGATGCCTAGGCAGGGGACAACATAACCACCACAAAAGGTTGTTAAGTAAGAATGTCTGAATTTCTACATCAACCCTCCTTAGTGTTTTGAGATGGCAGCTCAGCCACAGAAAAGCTTCATTACTGGTATTCTGGAAGCTTAGTAGTTCATCACAGGTATTACTTTTAATCAAAAACGGAAGCATAGCGTAGGCTGGTAATATAGTTGATTGCTATAGGCAAGCCTTTTAATATGGGTAGTGCTTGTATGTATCTTTGTTTCACCAGAAACTTCAAAGGACTTAGTTTTCAGAACATGGAGGCCCCCTAAGAACTAGTTTCTGAGGAGATTTAAGGAAATGAAGATCCTTATTAAAAATCATTAGCCACTTTTGAAAAAAACAGTGATGAGGTAAAATGGCAAGGTGGGCAATGCATCGTGACTGTGTACATCTTTGACCATTTCATTAACCTGTTCAACAGACCATTTCCACCAGGATCATTTCCAAGAGTCAGAAGAACAAAATAATTCTGCAAGCCAACTGTTTTCTTTCCTTCTAAAAGAGTATCCTGCTGCTTCAATACTTTGTATGGTAAGCAGAGGTCTGCAGTGCTAAGTTACCTCTGAACAGCAATGTGTTTTAAGACTCAGTCCTGTAGGACCCACTGGAGCTGGATCCCATTCCCTGAGCAGGGCAACGCCTCAAGCCATGTCTCCAGAACCTGATTCTATCACTGGCAGCACCGCAGCCTAACACTGCCTTCCATTTGCCACACCATCACCTGCAGCAGTAGCAGTGTGGGTTATCTGTATTTCTTTTGAGACAAATATATCCTTGATACCTATGAGTTGCCCCCTGCATTTAACTGTGTACAGTCACCTCTATAGTGTAGCCTAATATTTATTACTTAAAAAGAAAACAAAACCCCCTCCCATCTTCCCCTAAAGAAGACACATAGAAGACAGTATGCCATACTAAGCTTGATGGGAAGCACTTCGAAGTGACAGGAGTAATGTGGCAGCCTCGCACTTCTAAACAAGGGTCAATCTAAATCTTTAAGCTACTTTGGCATTCTTTCCTTCTTTTAAAACCATCTCCAATGCAGCTGAGCAACAGACTCTACCAAAACTTCCCCATCTTTCCAGTGACAAAAATGCAACCATGCAGTATTTCCCATGCACGTGGAACTGCATCTGTCAGAGACAGAGGAGACGTGCACAGCCCAAATAAAAAGAGCAGAGCACTGAATTTATCCTTGCCCAGGCTCCCATACCTTCTGTTCCCCAACCCCACCTTGTATTTTCACAGTTGGTTGCCCACAGTTGCCTGATAAGTGCATGGTGGGGGGGAACAACTGCATTTTAGCAATTAGCAAGAATTAGACAACATGCAACAGAAGCACAATGCAATAAGCCTACTGCCTGCAACCTTTGCATTGTACAAACCTGAAAGTATGGATTATACTCAGCCTATAACTGAAAGCCCCTTCACACCTTGCAGTCCCTTCATCTTTTCCATTGTGCCTTCCCAGTACCATTACCTTGAAAGGGAAGCAACCTTAACTGTTTGCTTCTCCTAGTTCCCTTATTTTGTGGTTTAGAAAAGCATCTCATGAAAAAGAGACACTAAGCATGAGCTTAAACACATTCCTGAACTCAAACCAAAGGAAAAAGGCTTTATGCATTGCTTATTATAACAATCTATCTTAGATACCTGTAATTACCCATTCTCAGTGCCCACTGCCTCCTTCCAGGGACTGAACAGGGAGCCAGAACTCAGCTTTTACCTCCTCACCTCTGGCCCCTCTGTCAAATTAAAATAATCTGATCAATGAACGGGAGGTACCCCTAAGGAGAGAGACAAAGAGACAACCAGAACAGAGGATTGTTATTCTGTAAGCCTCATTTCCTTCCAAAACCAGGCTAAAGAAGTATCTTGGGACAAAAGACTTGTGACAGCACATCACTTACCTACTCATGACAGGAATGCAGCTGGGCAGCACAGTAATTATGGACTAGAGAATTTAGGGGGGGCTTTAAATGATGTGCTTACCCTGGAGCAAAAGCTTTAAAAGGACAAATTGCAAGAAGTCATTATCTCACCCAACCTCTTTCCTCCCTTCCCCCTCTTTTTAATTGTAACCTTGATCAGAGCCTGCTCCAACAGTCGGGGCTTCTCCTTTTGTTTGACACTGTAGTAAAGTTGTAGGGTTGTTTGTAGAATTTAGGGGGGGCTTTAAATGATGTGCTTACCCTGGAGCAAAAGCTTTAAAAGGACAAATTGCAAGAAGTCATTATCTCACCCAACCTCTTTCCTCCCTTCCCCCTCTTTTTAATTGTAACCTTGATCAGAGCCTGCTCCAACAGTCGGGGCTTCTCCTTTTGTTTGACACTGTAGTAAAGTTGTAGGGTTGTTTGTGAAATATGTTGCCATGGAAACTAACGTGTGCTGCCATGGAGATCATGTCAGCTCCAGCCTCGCATCTTCACTGCAGACTCAAGAAAGGAGGAAGAGAAGCCAGGGAGGAGGAATTCTTCCCTTGGAAAACCAAGTGTTGTGAAATATTAGCAAGCCTAGTGAGAGATGTGACAAAAACTGAGGTTGCTCTTAAACCCTCAACACTTACTAATGTGTCACACAATGCTTAAAGAGAAGCATGGTGCGGTAAAGAGAAGCAATGGGTTAAAGAGAAGTCACTTTTAACAATGTTCGCAGAACCAGTGTGGTTCAACACTTCAGGGTGTTGAACAACTTACATGAAAAATCTAAAATTCTTTTATCTAGATACCAAAGAACCTTTCCTAACAATTTTTCCAAGTCAAATGATTTTGAAAAAGCACAAAAGGGAAAAAAAAACCTATTAACTGTAAAAGCTGCATAAAATGCATGTGGTTTAATAAATCAATCGAACAATGATCCGTGACATACATATATAGTCAGCTTAAGATCTTGATTAAAGAAACTCACCCCAAAGAAAATGACTAAAAAACCAACTAGGCATCCTTCTAAAGCGAATGGTGGATACAGAAAACTTGCATTCATTTCCCTGCACTTTAGAACTCCAGCATTTATTTTTCCTGCATTCTTTAAATGAGAAGTAGAAGCTAAAACTAAAAGCTACTACTAAATTACTTTAAGGACTTATGAGGCATCGTAAATCCTGCCAGTAGCCAAATCCTAAGCATTCAGGCTCCCTGAGCAAAACCTAATAGACACAAACTCTGCTTTTGCCCAATCAAATTAATTTTAAGCAGAGTCTCTCTAATCGGCACGCACAGTCTTCTTGCTTCAAAATTAAAGACATGTCTAAATCTCTGCCAGATCAGGGACAAAGTAAGTTCGCTGGCTCATGAAACAACTTGATACTAAAACCTCTGAATGAGGAAACGTATAAATGAATGTTTAAAGAGCCATCAGGAAGAGCAATCCCTTCCTGAATTAACACTAAATCTTGTCAAATAAAATATCTATTATGTTTTATGCAAGATATATTGCATCTCCAAATCACACCAGTTCTCACTTGACGGCTCTGTAGCCAGCACTGACAATTTGCGTTCTTACAACTCATGAAGATTTTTGTACCTTATAAATACATGTGAGTGGAGACTAAAACAAGAGGTTTAAAATCCAAGCAGTCCATTTGCTCTGAAAGAAGTGGAAACAAACACTAAAAATATGAAGAAACACATCTCCCTCTGCAAGCTGATAGAGTTCAGATAATAAATGAAGAGCTAAATCTTGACAGAAAATTTACAGCAGGAAAAACACTTTGCACATCCATCCGTCCATAGGCTTCATCAAAGAAAAACGGTACACATATCCAAATGCCTGAAACCCATCCTGCTATAACTCCACACAGGCTACTGAAACCCCCCTCTGAAATCTTAAGAGGTCCTCATGTTTTCTTGTTCATAGAGGGTATTCCAATGTGTTTTTCACAAAACCAGATATATAATCAACACTTCTATACTTACACTGTTAATATGCAGGCACAAAACCTGCCTTACATCCAATACATCAATTTGTGAGGCATGTAACACTATTTTCAGCATTCAGGCAAGCAAGCTGCCTTATTCAGTTTGTAAACTGCACTGTACAAAGTGAGGAGGACCAGCAGAAGCTTTCCACAAGCACACAGCAACAAAATTACTTTTTCAGTAAATAAAGTTTTAGATGTAATAAGATTCAGTGAATAAAGTATGCTTTAGATATAGAGTTCACAGATTCACCTCACGAAACAGTGTCTTTAAAAATACACCTTAAAAATGGATTAACATCCTTCAGTGCTCCTGCCCTCTGAAAAGAGCTGGGATCTAACAGCACCTTGACGGGGACAGGCTGAAGCCCTGCAAAGCACCCCTCCTAGGACAATGTGATTCACTGAGATGCTGCAGCTTTACTTCTGTTTCTTTTCACACCTCTACTTTCTCACTATAAGCAGGTATCTAGAAAACACTCTGAGACTTCTCATCCATAAAGATTTTTTTCCACACACAGTAGGGGAAAAATCAGATCAGAAAACTACAGTAATTTCATTTTTACCATCTCATAAATAAAGTTTATGATATATATTGGATCCCACTTTCTTCTTATCTCATTTATTTGGCTAAAAATGCATGAAGTATTGGGGAGAAATGAAGTTTTGCAGTGTTTCTTCTACTTGGATATAATTTAAATGCTATAAAAAATATTCCAGAGAATAGCACCAAATACTCTTTTTCTAGCTGGTGACTGGTGCAGAGATCACAGGACCAGCTGGCACATTATGCATCTGGCCAGTTTAATAACTTTCTGGATCTTGCAATAGTTCCTAGGGACAGGAGAAGAAAACTGATTTTTATTTGCTTGACATTGAATTTGCACAATCTTACTAGTTAGATTTCAGAAGAGCTCAAAGAGTTACCATATACTTGTCCAGAACACAGAGATAAACCCAGAGCCTGCCCCAGAGACTGCAAAGTCCAGACAAAGAGCAAGCCTGGACTGCAATCCCTTTGGCAGGCTCCTGCTCTGACGAGAGATCCCAAGAGCATTTCAAGTGGGCCAAATCCAAAAAGAGCATCAAGAGGTTGGGGACAGGAAGTAACAAGAAAGAGATTCATCAAGAACATATCACCTCAGATCAATTTCATTTCCTTCTGCACCAAATTAACATGTTTTATGGCTTGGGAAAAAGCACAAGTTCTTTATACCTTGACTTTAAACAAGGTTTTTGATATAGTCTCACACAACATTCTCTTAAAGGAAAACATGGCCTTAGAGAATTCAGGATGGATGGAAAACTTGCACAGCTATATCCAGAAGTTATTACTGGTTGTACATGAGGGTACAGAACACATCTGGATGAACTATGTGGGCTAGTCCTGCTCCATCTTCGATTTCCTGTTATCCAGCTGGGTAACAGGAAAGAATCAACTTATGAAATCTGTAGACCAAATGGAACCAAGGAAGAATATTCAAATCCAGTATTACCGCGGCACACTGGAGAAATTGGAATACAGACAGGAAAGAAACACAAAGCTGTACACACAGACAGACATAACTGCCTAAATACAGTAAGAAGAACTTCTAGCCAGGTAGGAGTTCTCAGAGAGGATCCATTGGTAAGAGGAGCTGGCAATCGGAACATGAGTCAACTGAGTCAAGCTGGTAAGCACCAGACAGGCAGGCTGGAAAGATAAACAGGATGATGGCCTGCAAAACACATGGAGTTATCCTTCCCCCCATCTGAGGATCAGCAAAGCTCCAGCTGCGATACTATATCCTCGCCTGGGTGCTGCATTTGAAAACAAAGATAAGCCAACTGGAGCAAGTCCAGAGAAGAGCCACAGGAAGGAGAAACCTGAGGAAAACACAACTCAGAGATATACATGCAGTTGGGACTGGTTAGCAAAAGTGTGAGGAAAAGAAGACAGGAGGTGGAGTAGGAAGAATGGTGCAAATTACACTGTTTGGTATTTAAAGTGCTACTGTGAAGAAGAAAGAATATTTTCTCCTTTGCTGGCAACAATGAGACTGATTATACCACAGCAAGAGTCAGCTTTGACATTACTAAGAACTTAGCAATGAAGAGAGCAGCACAGGCACATGCTTCAGTGGAAGGCTGTGGACTCTTCATCCTGAGCTGCTTTCAAGAGCAGCTACACAAGGTTCTGGCAAGCAATGGAATTGACCTTGGGGGGGAAAGAATCAGTGAAGAGATGCTTATTTCTTGGAATGCTGTTTTAAACCTGGAGAAGATGAAGCAGGTCTGTAAAATCACTGTTTCTTTGCAGTAAAAGACAGTGGGACGGGTACTGTATCTATATGCAAAATACTTCTTCCTCTTCTGTAAGAAATGGTTTGGAAACAGTCACTACTCCATTTTATCAAGGAGCTACTTAAAATACTACTTCTAACTGAAAGATAAATAAATAAAAGCCAAGTAAAGTGACTGCTTGTGATGATAATCTGCTTCCTTGTAATTGAGGAATTACACACGGCAACAAAGTAATTGAATGTGGGGGTGTTTGTCTTTTTTCAGCTTGCATTTTCTGTTATTTGCAGACTTTCAGTAAGATTTGCAGGAGGTTGTGGGACACAACAAGATATGACAGTTGCTGTAATTTCTTGTCAAATTCTCTTTTCAATTTTCATCTGCAACAAAAGACAAATGGGACAAAAGCAATGACAGGTACCCTCCTCACTGCATGAGGAGGAGGAGGAAAAATTGCACACACAAGTCATCCATTAGTTTAATGCAAAAGAGATTATGGAAGCAGTAGTCACTGAAGAGCAAAGGGGTAAGTGATCTTGCTAGCCATTACGTTAATGGTGAGAGCGAGGGAATGCCTGTGTAATTGCCAGAGCAGGCTGAGAGGCCTCTGGGGATGCAGGCAGCGTGTGGGGCACAAGACAAACTGCTCAGTCCCATCACAGGGCTGACTTATCAAATCACACGTGTTATTACAGACCTTCCCATCCTCACAGCCTTTATCTGTTAAACATCATTCCCTGGTTTGTTCCAGGCCCCATGAGTGCATTACAAAAGCATTGCCTAGGGGAGTAAGGGATCAAGTATTAGGTTCCCTGCGTTCCCTCCTCCTCAGTTCACATGTGCTCTTTCCAGTTTCCCTATTCAATCAGAAAACAATCCTCACGTGTAGAGGTAAGAGCAGAACATGAATGCACTCTCCCCCAGTGCACAGCTCTGAGCTTTACAAAACCCGGTCACACCGAGACAGCTGCTTCCATTCCATGCCTCGAGTAGACCTGGGGCAACGTGAACCCAAGAGAAATAGCTTCTTCTGCTTTCTTAGATCTGCCACCACACATGGGGCTCCACTCCTCAGCTGGCCTCCTGCCAACCAGTTAAGTGCCCGTGGGGTTTAGTTGGTGCACAACTGCCTCTAGCCAGCATGCACTAAAAATTAACCCCATTGATTTAAAGCAACACAAACCTGATGAAATCTTCAGGAACTTACCCACTCTGCTCCAGGTACAAGTTCACATGAGGTTTGCATGGCACTCTCCATCTGACGCTGTGCACCAGAGAGCAGCTACCTTTTAGCCAGTGAAGGCTGGAAACCATTGGTATCTTCAAAGGAGTATATCATCCTCCCCCCCTCTGCTCTACTCTCATGAGACCCTGCTTGCAGCACTGTGTGCCCTTCTGGTGTCCTCAGCATAAGAAGGCCATGGAACTGCTGGAGCAAGTCCAGAGGAGGCCATGAGAATGATCAGGGGCTGGAGCACCTCCTGTGTGGAGACAGGCTGAGAAAGTTGGGGCTGTTCAGCCTGGAGAAGAGAAGCTGCGTGGAGACCTCAGAGCAGCTTCCAGTGTCTGAAGGGGACCTATAAGGATGCTGGGGAGGGACTCTTCATTAGGGACTGTAGTGGTAGGACAAGGGGCAATGGCTTCAAACTTCAAACAGGGGAAGTTCAGGTTAGATATAAGGAAGAAGTTCTTCACAGTGAGGGTGGTGAGGCACTGGCACAGGTTGCCCAGAGAAGTTGTGAATGCTCCAACCCTGGAGGTGTTCAAGGCCAGGCTGGACAGAGCCTTGGGCGACATGGTTTAGTGTGAGGTGTCCCTGCCCATGGCAGGGGGGTCAGAACTAGACAATCATAAGGTCCTTTCCAACCCAAACCATTTGATGATTCTATGATCTCTGAATTGCAGGCAAATCATTAGTACGAGGTCTGAGCAAAGCATGAGCAGAAACCCAGGCATGGCCACATGCCATGAGCAGCCCTGATCCCAGATCTTGCAAGCCATCCCTCAGACTGGATGTGCTCCCTCAGTACTAAATTTAAAGAGACAACCTTAATCAATCCTTTAATTAAACATTGCTTTAAGCCACTCTGCTGAGCATCACATCTCACACGCCTGGTACATTGCTCAAGCTCTTTATTGGTGGGCAGACACTGCTAACAAATTTCTCCCTCATCTGTTGGCTTTTTGGCAGTCCTCAATGGGTCACTATTAATGCAATTTCATTTTCTTTATTAAATCTTCCCTGGGGTATCACCACTTGGTATTATTTCCCTTTGATTCCTTTATTTAATATTTCAGAATAGAGACAGTCTCACCCTGTTTTTATGGGTTAGAAAGTTCCTTCCTTGATTAAACCACAGAGAAGATGAGGGGATTTTTCTTTTTAAGTGAAAAACGTTCATGTTTGTTGAACAGACAACATAAGCCATGTAACAAGGCTTAGGAGACTAAAGGAAGATGTGAAGCACAGCCAAGTTAAGAAAGAAAAATCAATAAAAAGAATGTTTCTTGCTATCTTCAACTTTACAGAACAGAGTTTGTTTGCAAAAAGGAGCGAAAGACCCCCAGATCTCACTGCCTTCCTGTGGGAGCAGCACTTTTGTGAATTTAATAAAATGTGATGCTTTTCCTCATGTATGTAGTACCTATAGTCACAGGGTCAAGGAAAACAAGAAATCTCAGCTTTCCTTTCCAAAACTGGATCGCCAACCAGCACATACCAAAAGTCTTCAAATCATGAACCCTATAAGCACCCTGATCCCACAAGAGGAAGTCTCTAAAACAGAAGCCTTGAAAATCCCTATAACAGCAAGGAGTCCAACTCCTAGTTTCCCAATACCTCAGGGTAGAAATATTGGCTGGATATGCAGCTCCCCTTTGTACTTTCCAAAAGGTGCATTGCTCTACATAGCTTTGTGCTGGTGATTATGAATCAACCATTAGTGCTTGTGACACCTTCCACTGAACATAATGATACGCAGCAATGTTAAAGCAAAACTAAACTCTCCAGGAAGACAGATGTGAATGAAGTTAACAACACACGCTTCAAGAAAATGCTCTCATTAACCACCACAGAAATTCTGACCTATAATTTCAGTCTTCTACTGCCATAGACAATCCTGTAGCAGACACATGGTGAGATTTACATCCTTCAGTTCTAGCTGTTTTCCTTAAATTTGCATCAATGCAACATCCCCACACAAAAGTCCAGCTTATCCTTAAAATACAGAATGGTTCACCCCAAGCCACTCTTCCTGCTACAGAGACCAGTTATTCCACTGGCACAAGAGGGCTCGATTCTAGACAGCTTCTAGATATAATACAGCAACAGGAGAAAGATCCTCAGATAATCCACCAAAAAGGAGGGAATCATCCCTCAGCAGCCTCCAACAGCCATAACCATCCCAGTAAGAAACTTGTGCATGAAAACCCCAAGCCAGACTCATTGAGGTTTTCTTCATTTTGGAAGAGATAATATATCATATCACCTATTAACAAAGCAAAGTCAAAAATATGACTGACACCCAAAACAGGGGTTCACAAATGGCTAACATCAAATATGAAATGCAAGGTATAGCATTTCTATACCTGCAAATCCTCCAGTCAGTGTCTGCACCCCAAAAAACTGATAGCCTTACACTATTGCAATAGCTGTCTTGTAGTAGTAAATATTTGGAAAGGATATGAAGGAAGAAAGTAATAAACTACTCAAGCAGTCTCCTACCACTGGGTCAGTGAGTAGAGAGCAGCATGAAGAGGGTGGCCATACCAATGGCAGAAGCTGAGTACTTCAGTCACACCAATTAGCCAGCAAAAGAAGGGACAGAGGAAATGGGAATACATATTTGAGAATGAGCAGCATTCAGCAGGCCCATGAAGATAAAGATAAGATAGACAAAAAAAAAAAAAAAGTCCTGGGATTCAAATAAAATGGAACAACAGAGAAAAAGGCCCTCACAGCAAAATTTTAACTTGCAGAAAGCTGATGAGGTGAAGACTGCAACAGAAAAGGATAAAAATGACCAAGTCACAGGGAAAGACTTGTGGCAACAGAGATGAACAGAAAATTACATTCAACCATAAGATGAGAACAGAGCTGAATTTGGCCTAATAAAAGAAAAAAAAAAACCAAAGACTAAGTCCATGACCAAAATAAGGTGGAAGGAGGAGAGAAAGAGGTCGCATACATGAAGTTAGACTGGGTACAGATGAGATAGCAGTGAAACCGGACCACAGGGGATGCACAGAGGTACAAGAGATGCAAAGCTGAACACATCAGGGGGTTGGAGTTAGAAAAGAATTAGTATGGGAGTTGCCACAAAAGGAGTACCTAAAAAATAGGAGTGCACAGTATAATGATACCTAATCAGGAGAGGAAGGGTATGCAGGTACCAAAGATGAAGGCAGGGGAAGATTAAGTGAAGATTCAAGGAAGTATAAAAGACAGCTGAGGGGAGATATGAGAGGTTCACAGACTCATGAGTGAAAAAGAGAAGGAAGGATCATTCACCTTCTCCTCCAACGCAAGGGAGGGACATCAAGAGAAGGCACTAGGAGTCAGGTTCACATCATACTAAAGGAGATGGTTCATAATGTGCTGGGTAGCTGAGCTGCAAAGTGCGTTTTGAAATTACAGTAGAAGCGTGGAAAGGTCCAAAGGAAAACAATGGAGATTTCACAGAGCAGGTATCGATTGAAAGGTACTAAATCCAGAGACATGATCAGTTAAGAACGTTCCTGAGCAGAAAATAGCTGGGGCAGGGGCAAAGAAACAATAGAGAGAAGTGATTTTCTCCCTGCCAGAACACCATCTCCCTTTGTTTTTTGATAAGTCCAGACCAAAGATTTTTACCCTTCAGTCCACAGAGGTGACTACTGCCACCAACACTGTAAGCCAGCATAAAGTGACACTTCCACAAGGAGAAACACCTTGCCTTTCTCCCACTCCTTGTTCCCAGCTTTTGCTGGGTGCTTGCTTGCATTGCCATCAGCCTTCATGGAACAGTTGTGTAGACCTCACCTGGGTTAAAACCACATGGTGTAAAACCACAGGTTACTTCTAACCCCACTCACCTCCCTGACACGGCTTTCCATGTATCCACACCAATGCATGTCCTGACCCAAGGAAATTACTAACATACAGGAAAAGGATGCACTGGGGAAGAAAAGGCTCAAGGTGTATCTTAAAGTGCATCAAGAGCTGGTGGGATGGAGTGTGGCAGATTGAGTGAGGCTCTTCTCTGTGGTGGGCAGTGACAGGACCAGAGGCAACAAGAACAGACTGAAATACAGCTACAGGGGAAAACAAATAAACTGTGAGGCCTGAAAAACACAGGTTACAGGCATAATTAAATGGCAGATATGACGTGACATTTCTACAAGGGGATTCACATCCCTGCTAGAAGAGCATTTAAAGTGTGAAGCTTTAGGGTCCATAAATTGAAAAAGGCTAAGCATTCCTGGCAGAACATGCCAAGGATCTTGGAAAGATCGCCATTTTCATTGCTGTCATTCATGGACAGCAGCACACCTTAAAGAAAAAGGGAAAGAACTTTTCAAAATATAACTGGTTTTCAAATATACTTGTCTATCTACACTCAGCCTATAAAACATTAAGCACAGTGACAAACGTTGCTACTGCTCCTCTTTTGCTTCATCCATGGGCAAAGTCTGACACCTCCAAGTTTTGCTCAGATGATAGAGTACTTCAAAACTAGTTCTGTCTGCAGCTATGTGGATACCTGGACCCAGCGAACCAATGACACAGCACGCACATTCCATCCTGCACCCAGCAGAAGTGCAAGGCCAGGGGAAGACCCCCCCCCACCCCGCAGTCCTGATCCAGCTCTGGGGCAACAGCACAAGACGGACGTGGAGCTGGTGGAGCGAGTCCAGAGGAGGCCACCTATGGAGATGCTGCGAGGGCTGGGGCAGCTCTGCTCTGGAGCCAGGCTGAGA
>NW_009943956.1:16897-29821 GCF_000696875.1 Nestor notabilis
GTTCTGCCCTGGGAGGATGGTGAGGCGCTGGCACAGGGTGCCCAGAGAAGCGGTGGCTGCCCCATCCCTGGCAGTGGTCAAGGCCAGGTGGGACACAGGGGCTTGGAGCAACCTGCTCTAGTGGAAGGTGTCCCTGCCCATGGCAGGGGGTTGGAACTGGATGAGCTTTAAGGTCCCTTCCAACCCAAACCAGTCTGGGGTTCTATGAAGACTGAAAGACATCTGTAAACCAGGATGCAAGGCAAGTGCAAGCAAACAAGCACATGAAATTAGTGAACTAAACCAAATGAAAAATAGTCTCAGGACAATAAGAAGAAAAGTAAATCCATTAACCTTCTCTTTCTTCATCTTAGGAGATGACAAAGCTCCTAAGTTTTTGTTGCGCAGCATGCTCTGAGCAAGGAACCACTCACAGTTCTCCAACAAATGTGTTGAGCTTTCACAGTAAGAAAAATGTATTTACGCATTCATGGTACAACACACTGAGCAGCTGAAAGTGGTCTTAAACACACCAGAGCAACACACAGGGCAAAAGGTGAAGAAACATCTTTGTAGGGACATGACAAATTGCCACAAAATGGAAGAAAAAGCTGTTGAAATGGCAAGACTTTAATTCAAGCCACCATTTTTCTGTCCACTGCACCACTGTCTGGTTTGACTGCCACAGGAGAAGTGAAGCCAAAATGGGAGATTTCTTTCTTTGATGAGCCAAGAAGGCCAATAGTATCCTGGCCTGTGTTAGCAATAGTGTGGCCAGAGCAGTGATCCTTCCCCTGTGATCAGCACTGGTGAGGCTGCACCTCGAATCCTGGTGTCGGTTCTGGGCCCCTCACTACAAGACACATTGAGGTGCTGGAGGGGGCCAGAGAAGCCCAACAGAGCTGGAGCAGGGCCTGGAGCACAAGTGTGATGGGGAAGGGCTGAGGGACCCGGGGGGTTTAGTGTGGAGAAGAGAAGGCTCAGGGGGGACCTTATCGCTCTCTACAACTGCCTGACAGGAGGATGGAGCCAGGAGGGGGCTGGTCTCTGCTCCCAGCGAACAACTGATAGGACAAGTAGAAACAGTCTTAAGCTGCACCAGGGGCGTTTAGACTGGATATTGGGAAAAATGTCGTCACCAAAAGGGTTGCCAAGCGTTGGAACAGGCTGCCCAGGACAGTGGTTGAGTCACCATCCCTTGAGGTATTTAAAAGATGTATAGATGCGGCACTTGGTGACATGATTTAGTGGTAGACTTGGCATTGTCAGTTAACAGTTGGATCTTAAAGGTCTTTTCCAACCCAAACAATTCCATGACTCTATGAAGATCACTTCTGACCAGTCTACTGCAAAGAGTTTGCCTTTGCTGTGCCCTAGGACAGCCCAGCTGTGTCAAAGCACAGGTCTTTTGGCAACCAAGAATAAGGCGGTCTCAATACCACCAAATCCCGAAGGGCCTAAACAGTAGCACCATGTTTGGCTTGCACCAGCTTAGCTTGGAAGCCCAAACATCTTACAGGCTTGCTACTAAGAGACACACTATGGCTATAACCCTCCAATTGCTACAAAAAAAAGTGCGTTTGTGAGGTGGAGCACGGTAGAGATAATAAGTGGGAAAAAAATTGCTCCCAACAATGTCTGGAAGAGAAATAAAGGAGAAACTTGCTAAAATAACATCAGTATCTAAACTGGAAAAATTTACTTATAAAAGGGAGTGGGGACCCCATTCAAGGTGATCCTGTCAAGCCAAAAAACCAAGGCTGGGAGGACTCCCTCTCTGACATGCTTTTGTTTTCCAAGAGTTACAAAACTGCAAGCTGATAAATCCGTGTGGTCTGTCCCACACAAAGACACAGTCAATCTTCACACTATTTTAAGACCTCATGGGCCAAATGCATCCCTAGTGCAAGATCAAGGACTTAAATTAACTTGGTGTAACAATGAAACCGGCCTTGAGCTTCCAGGAAGTAAATACAACAGTACAGCACCATAAAGATGATGTGAACTGGAGACAATAGATAGCTTTTAAGAAACGGCTCCATGAAGCAGAGTAGGTCAAGTCTCATTTTCTGCACTGTGGGAAATGGATGCATTTTGAAGTTTTCCTTACAGCTAAAGCGTAACAACAAGCACCACCTTGCCACACCTCCATCTCTGATCTCTCCCAACTGGATCTGATCATTAAACAAGGCTGCAGGGCTCCAGGTCCTCTGAACGGCTGCCAGCTGCAGTACGAAACACATTCTCATGAGGAACATTTTGATTCTGTTTGAAACAGCACTTTCTGACAGAAAACCATTCCACTAGCAAATTTTCATGCAGTGCCACTTCTTAATATGCCTCCCCTCCTCCCACACATGCATGCACCACAGCTGCATTGAGAAGATACTTACGCTGCATGTTTGCAATGCATTGGATTTGCTCCTGCCAGGTCACCTGTCTTCACTTGGAGCGAGTGACTCCGAGGAAAGGAGCCATCAAAATGAGGATGATTCAGTGTCTGTGCATAAATGACATGGATTCCCCAAAAATATATGCAAGGAAAAAAAATACAGGCTTGTTTGTTTGTTTAAGAGGCTTGGTAGCCTCAGGGTGGCTCACATGGCAACAAGCTCTTCACTTAGGCAGCCAGCTACTCGAAAATGAACATAATTATACCACCAAGCAATCTTGATCAACAACTGAACAAGTCCATGTGATTTGCAGGGGTCCCCAGCTTTCAGAAATACTCCACCAGTGCCACACAGTTCTAGATGATACTGGTGTCTCCAGCTCTTCCCTGTGAGTCAGTGTGTGGCAGGGCTGCCAAAGCTGCTTCGAGCTCCTGAACCACCACTGAAGTGGGTCTGCCAAGACAGGCCCAGCAGGACAGCACTGCAGGGACGCAAAGTGTGCATGGCAAGAGGAAGAACATCACATTCAGTTAGTGGTCTCTGGTGTGGGTTTGGAGGGATCTCAAAGCTTCCACTAGAGCGGGTTGCTCCAAGCCCCATCCAACCTGGCCTTGAACACTGTCAAGGACAGGCTTCCACAAGGACATCTGCTCCTCACCTACCCCCTTCTGGCCTAAAATGGGACCATTTTTTCCTCCAAAGCAATTACATACAGATGGTTCCTTGTTAAGCAGAAGACCTGCTGCCTTCAGCAGGTGCAGGATTTGCCTCCTGTCTTAAGCACAAAAAGGTGTGAGAGGGAGTTAACTTGTTAACTATGTTCCTCTAATGAGACATCCTCGACTGCATGAAGCCCAGCTGAGACCCCTGGCTGCAAAGTCACCCTCCTGCCCTACCACCTATCAGAGACCACAAACACAGGATAAAGGGAAGTGGTTATACAAAGACAAGGGGGTTGGCTCAGTGTTGTTCAGTGATCTCTCATCTAGATCTTCTCACTCTTAAACATAGAGGTGAGCCCAGCAACATCCTAAAATCCTAGGTCCTCTGAGGCTTGAAGAGCCGGTTACCACGTAAAATCTGTTGCTTATCAAGGCTCTGGCTGGATTATACTGGTATCCTATTACATGGGAATTTGTATCTGAAAGCTTCCACACTCACCATTAGCTGCCAGGATTCAACTCAGAAAACTACTGCATAAAACAAGCCAAACATGCAAATTCCCCTCAGACACATCACTGAGGCATGAGTAAAAACAGTTCAGAAGCCTAAGACTCAACATAGATACTTTTGGTCAGATCAAAAAAATGGGACTTGCACAGAATTTAGGCATTAAAGTTAGAAATGGTACTCACTGCTACTGAGCCCTGCTTGAAGCGTATCAGGATTCAGGGACCTACAGTTCTGCTTCTGTGCATCCCAGAAACACCAGTCTTGACATCCCACTTGCTCTACATGTAAAATACATGAACGAGCCCTTTGCAAAGGAACCCAGAAACTCCCCCTCGACCCACTAAATCAGAGTTGTGGTCATGTTTGCTCTCCCGCTCAACGAATCTTCATATCATCTACGTAGAACATAACTTTGGCCAGCTGGGTATAAATCATGCCCCATATTCACACACACTTAGAGGAGCTCCCTGCATATTAGGGCACGCTCCTGGAAAGTCACAGATCTAGGTCTGATCTAAATCAGGTGCAAGAGAAATGATAACACCCCTTTGTGGAGAGGGCAGCTCCTCCCCGAGCAACAGGCCCTACCCAACACATCAGTTTTGGAGTACCTGCTCCTGAGGACTTGCCTCCCTTCAGGTTCAGGCACTGTTCAACCAGCTTTGCACTGAACCCAGGGCACAAGCATGCTGAGATGGCAGAGGTGCATCAAGCTGCTTGTACCTGCATTACAGTGGAAGCAAAACCCCTGGGGAGCACAGAGCAGGAACCCTGCTGCTGCCTGCACATGAACCAGTCCCATGCAGCCAACTCAAGCTAATCTATTACACCTCTTTTTGGTGCATTGCTGCACAAAACATGGCTATAGTGTCCTGGATATAAGCCAGTAAGCTCACAGTATGCCACGTAGATTTAGCAGCTTAGATCTTAATTTGCTTAAGGCCTTCTTAGCACTTTTCCTTTCAGCATGTGGGTGTTCCCTCCCGTGGTCCCACAGGGATTATTTGGATCAGCAATACTGCATTTATATCCATTTTGGTCCAGGTAGCTAAAAGGAGATGAACTGGGGTTTCCAGAGAGTTATTAGAAGGCCATCAAGTAGATTGATCTCCTGCCCATCCCTCAGAGCTGTTATGAGGAGGTGACAAGTCAGCCCAACACATTATTCACCATAACCCTTCCAGAGCTACTAAATGACAGTGTTAAACCAGTCTCAAAAATCCTATTCCCATATGGCCCTCTTGCTGAGCTGGCCCTGACAGCCCACCCCATGGCAGCCCTGAGCCTGCTACCACCACTTACCCACCAGCTTTCCTAAGGTGTGCTGTCTTTCTGAAGTCAGTGGGACTCCCTAAGCCAGTAACATCATACGGGCACACACGGAGCTGGCAGAATTAGGTTGGGAAAAATAGGTCAAAACAGGCATATATTTAACTTGGAGTCCAAACCTCAGAATTGTATTTTACCAACAAGTAATTCATACACACATGCACAAAATACACATCTGATAACCATTAGGAAGTCATTCTGATATGAACTATGCAGTCAAGGTATTTTACAGAAGTTCTGACAGAAACATGTCCATTCCCACTCCCAGTAGAGGTCTGAACATACCACCTCAGCCTCACAACCCAATATCCATCCTTTTTCTGTAATCAAGCAGCTTCTTCCCATCCAATCTTTTGGGGGATCATTTCTTACTCCACTCCAGCTAGAGCCTGAGACATTTTGGTGTTTTGTTTTTAAAGATGGGGAGGGTGCAGGGTTGAGACACCCCAGCAGGGAGGATGGCCTGGGCCACTAACCCCTATTCAAGCTTCAAAAAGCCACCTTTGCAGGCAGGTCCAGGCAGACACACAAGGAAAGGACAAGGGCTGTCTGCCCCTTTCTGGAAGCTCTGCAGAAACTTCCCTGGGCTTGTGATGATCTTCCAAGCTGGACAAGACACCTAGAATAAGTTACCATGTGGCTTTAACAAGGAAATCAAGAAGTGGATCCTTAGATCTGATTTCTAGAAGATGCTGCCTGCTTCTACCCCTCTCCCAGGATCCACTTCTAGCCAAACCTCAACAGCTCAGTTGGTAAGTTGAACACAGAGAAGCACCCAGAACTCTTAACCGAACCTTTGCTACAGATTTGCTGCATTTCCTGCAGGATGATTGCTTGTTATTTTGCTCCCACTTCCCAGACTTCTTCAGTGCCTCCCCAACAGCAATAAAATCTAACACTAGGTCTGTAAACTGCTGTAAGTGCTTTAGGATAAGCAAGTACCCTCTTCACACCTACTCCTGCTTTATGCACAGTTGAGCGCAAAAGACACATATTTAAGAATTCATATGCTTAAAATGAGGTGATACACATTTTTAATTAGAATTGCCCTAATATAATTGCTCAAATACAGACACTAAGGTTTTAGCCTACAACATGCTATTGGGTACAGAGAATTAGTCCTGAGTTATTAATCCATGTTTTAATTCCCTGAGACATAATACTGCATGGCCTAGGAACGGCTATCTGTGTAGCAAAATGCACTGGAAAGAACAGCAGTACTTTACAATCACCCTGTTCTTGGAGTAGGAAGGTTGAGGGGGGAGAGGAGACTATGAAAGAGAACACAGACTCATGTGCAGAGAGGGAGAGCCTTTGAAAGCCTGCAAACAAGTGACAGTTGTGAGGAGCACGACAGAATAATACATAGTCAAATTCCAAGAGCAGGTAATGGTTCTACACCAGCACGCAGTTCCTTAGCCAACATAAGAAATTATGCCTTTGGTCAGGTTGGAATTCTTACTTGTTAATGGGAGCTTTCCTCATTAACAAAAATGAGTAATTTCCTTTCACAAAGCAAAATCCTTAAGGAACGTTAAGTGGAAAAAGGAGGTAAATTAGGTAGCCTAACTCTTATAAGCCACCATAGTGATGGTTCTTGGAAAGGAGTTCTACCACAGGAGACCAGGTACTTCAATATTGGAATCCCCAAGTTTCTAGCCCAAAAAGAAGAGGAGAAAATATAGTTCAGCTCATTAGCCCTTAATACCTGGTGTGGGTAGTAACTCCTATGGTTGATTCTGCTTTAGCCTGCTGCTAGGGTAATGAGAGAGAAATGTCAGTGCTTCCCGCTGGCACAGCAAACAGCAGCTTCCCTATGACACTCAGCTCCGTAGAAAAATATACCACAGAAAAGGTGATAGAAGGCCACAAGCACTGCCCTTCATCAAGCAAAGTTCCCAATAGCTTTAGGAGGAGCACTGTTCATTTTTAGACCAAAGGATTTGCCTTAATAACGCTTTATCTCAGCATCGGGTCTCCACTATGACTCAGGGTACTTATGGAATATTTCTGAATCATGGTATTGACCTCACATTGACTACCATCTGAGAGCATGGTGCAGTCAAATTAAGTAACTTAAAAGTTTATGAAAATACCTCTCTTCTAATCTCTACGCAGCTTCCACAGGCCTGTAAACAAGATAGCAGGCAACCTAATGGCTAATGGGCCTTTGACAAATCTTGAACAGCATCATCTTGGAAACATGTGCTCTGACTCCAAGATTAAACAGTTCATCCACTTTCCCTCTCTTTTCATGTTAAGCATGTAGCAACTGAACCTTGCTATTGAAATCAAGATGCTGCTTCAAGAGAGTAAATCTGCTGTTGTGTTTCTCCAGGCAACCCTGAAGCTGCACGCGAAAGTGCCACATCAATCAAGAAGTATAAAGTAGATATATTTTTATATTAAAAATCCTAAGGCCTCTCCCATAGCTGCTCTTTTTTTATGTATCACTGAAGACAAATAACCCAACACCTGATGGAAGTTCCGCATTAGAATGTGAATTTGAAGTTTAAATTTTTCTGAGGTTGCATTAAGATGCAGGCATAAGACAGCATCTCCTACTTTAGCAACACCATCAGTCTTGACAGAGCCCACATTTCAAAGGAAAGCACCTAGCTGCCCCAAAACCATCTTGGGACATCAGATGATCCCATCCAGCCCACTAGGTTGTCAAGCACCTGCATGGATGCCCACAGATGCCCAAGCATCTGTGCCTCACACACATGTTGTCTCTAGCAGGAAGGAGGACTGCAGTTCAAATGGTTCAGGAAGTGCCTTCCAACAGGAATCCAGCTCACAAACAAAGCTGGATTATCCCCAGCTTCATTGCTTCTTACCTAGCTTAGCAAAGCCTGTACAACATACAATCTGCCAAAGAGACAGCCTTCAGCATGACCATTTGTTTCAGGGAGGAAGAGGAGTCACAGCAACACTTAAGATCCAGAGAACAGCTCCTTGACCCATCTGCTCCATACAACCAGCACTCAGGCATTTCACCAGCGTGCAGTGAGGAACAACTTGTTTGACCATCTCGTCAAGCATCCCCCCCTCTCTCACTCTCCTCTCCCTCTTGGGAAAAGAAGACAATTTCCTGCTCCACGTCTTCTGCTTCCACATGTTTGGGAGGGATATCCATCAGTCTTTCCCTCTGCAAAAAGCATCCAGCAGGTAGCACAACATCAGTCTTCCCAAGCTTGCAAGATGCCATCCTAAATTTCACGTGGATATGTGTGAAAGCACTTCACTGGCACCAGAAGAACAGCAGTGCTCCTCCTTTCTCTAAAACAATAGGACTGCTGAACAACACATTTCAGGACCTGAGAAACCTGATTTGGTAATTGAAGGTGCACATGGCACACATTTTCCTATGGTATGGAAAAATTAATTATACCACATGACGGATTTCAATGCTGGTGTTCCAGAGCTCATTAACAAAACTACTTTAAAAGGTGCTAATAGAAACAAATGCCTTTAACATCACAGACTTCCCAGATGACTCCAGCTATGGAGATGGATGACAAATCACTCCGTCAGTCATCTTTGAATTCCATATTGAGTACGCTGAAGCAATTACCCATTTATTTTTAGAGCATGTGCCATTTTAAACACAAGCAATTCAGTCCAAAAGACATTCTATACTGCACCACTATCTCACGGGTTAACAACTCTCAAATGGATTTTAATCCTGGGACAAATTCTTGCCTTATTTTTTTTTCCTTCCTTTTTACTCTAGACATCAGTTGGGGATTTTAATTCAGGCTTCAAACCAAACAAACGTTGGTGCTCTACAAGCATCTGTAGAGAAATATAAAAATATCTGGGAAGTGTGAAAGAAGGAGCCTGTTTTGCTACATGCATGAAATGAAATGAAACCTCAGCGAAGGTCTCAATAACAGCCTTCCCGACTGCTGTGCACACGCGCTCTCCCACAGACCTTCTGCTCTGCAGCAAGGGAACGCTGCCGGCATTGCCGCGTCCTCAGGGAACTTTGGAATACAGTGATACACAGTGCTGATCGTTCACTTCAGTATTTCAAACAAGAGCACCAGGGTTTCCCCCTTTTTAAGGTCTAAAAGGAACAGCTTGCCATATTGCTGCCCCCCCAGCCCCTAAACCATCTCAAGGTTTATCTGCATCGTAGGCAGCGTTGTGGACAAAAGGATGAGGGGCTGGGATCAAGCTTAGGCTGCTCCTAACTCATGGAAAAGGAGGGTGAGATGGTGACTCAGAGAGTTGGGGAAGGAGAGTCCTGAGGAGCTGAGGTTTCTGCTGCTGATGCCACCAGAGGGAGAGGATGAACAATAAGAGCTGCAACAGGTACTGCAGCAGGGGAACCCCACTCCAGGCTCAGCTGCTGCCCTGCTTCAACCCAACTCCTCTCTCTCCTCAAAGCAAACGCAGGCTGTGGGGTGCAGCCAGCCTCTTGCCCCCAGCAGTCTGCTGCCCATGACAACAGCCTATTTGGTCTGTAGCTTGGACCAGTCTTACTGGTCCTTATTCTGGTGAACCCACAAACATCTGAGATGAGGACACCATCTTGGCAAGGGACAGTCCCAGCACCTCCTAAGGAGCCCTGCCTAGAGAAGCTAAGCCTCCTACTTCAGAGCTGACGATGGGGTACCCTAGCCATGGCATAGCTGATCAAAAAAGCCCAGGACTGACTCATGAGTCCATTATACAGCTTTCTTGCCACCATTCATTAACTGTAACGAAAATGACCCTGGGCTCCCTACATCAAAGAACCTTGCCATTTCTTCTTAATTAATCCTAAGCATCTTGCTGGCCTCAAATCGCAGCTGGAAAACATCAACTAGAGTGGGTGGCATCTCAGCCTGCCCTTTGCTACTGGCTGTACTTTCATTTTTCCCCATGTCATATGTCCCCCACCCTCCTGAGATTAATCAGTAGAAACCAAAATATTGCTGTGGTTTAGGGCAAATGAATAAGTATGTAAGAACCACCCTATTTTAGACTTCATTAGAATTAACGTTCACAATATTTAACACCAATAGAAACGTATTTCTAAGGAATCAAACCAAACCCCTGCAGTGTTTGCCACTCAGCCACTGCAGAATCACAACAGCACATGAAATGTTACAAGAGAAATGGGTAAAAAAAAGCCTTAAAGAGAAGCAAAACTGACAAGGAATCAGACCAAACCCCTGCAGTGTTTGCCACTCAGCATCACAACAGCACATGAAATGTTACAAGAGAAATGGGTAAAAAAAAGCCTTAAAGAGAAGCAAAACTGACTCATCTCCTTATTGCCAAAACTGAGAAGGCCGCTGAGCGTAAACAAACAACAGACATCCTGAAGAAAAAGGGCGTCACGACTCCCTCCCATGCTGATAGGCAGATACACAAAGTGGCATGAGCAGGACCATCCTTCAGCTACTCCTGCAAGCCAATCCCAGGGAAATAGCCAATACTACAGTGACATACCCAGCAGTACAGGTGTCACCAGAGGCCGGGGTGCATCCGAGGTGCTGGTGACCCCCAGTGCAATGATGGTTCCTAGTTCGCATGTGGTGGAAAGCTGTGACAGCGGTAGGTATGATCCATTCATAGGAGCCACGCATGTATTTGGATACCCAATGAATCTGTTGTGAGTAGTATTCAAAGGCATTCTTTGGCTTAGGCTGGCAAGCGTCCCTTCTACAGAACAGGAGGAAGAATGAGCCAGAGCACTTGTATAATGCTCGAGCTCTCCTCCCTGTCTACAGTGGCTCACACGAAGACTTACAGTCTGTGCATGCTGAAACCAAACTTTTGGGTACCCCTAAGCTTGGAGGAAACTACATAAGACTTAGGACCAGAGAGACACAGAAAGAACCAAAGGAAAGTCATTGCCAAGTTACATTCTCTGGTGAAGTCCATCATGACAAACTAAGATAACTCCAGAGTAATAGCTTTGTTTTTTCACTACTAAAAGACCTTCTGTTTGAACTTTGCAACACACTTAACTGGTGGGGGAATGGGAGGTTGTCTAGCAGGAGTTTCTAAAAAAGCAGCTTTCAGAGTTGAAACCACAGGGGCAACCCTAATGCCTGCATCCACAAAACAGATCTCTAACAGCTTTAAACAACTAGGTAACCCAAGCTTTTTGTTAGAACAGCTCCTGGCTCACCATCAACTATTCAACACCATCACTCTCACAACTTGAATCCTGCACATACACACACTATGCCACAACCATATCTTCTGCAGTATTTCAGAAAGCAGCTAAACTAAATTCCACCTGCACTGTTTATTCAAGTAACGGCATTGTTTGTAAGACCACTGTTCAAAATGAGGCCAGGAGAAGGATTTAGCACTACTCTGAATGCACATTACTTAGTGTCAGACACAACATGTGCAAAAAACAGTTTTCCACAGGGATTCTCTCACAATAGCAAAGAATACTAGATCATGTGCCACATACATGAAACAAAGCCACAGAAAGATGCACTTCAGTAACAAGTCTTAGCCAGTTATTTATTGGACTACAATAAATACTGCATTGTTAACTAGAATGCATATAAAATGCCAAGCATATGGATTTTGAATCAATTCTTTGGGATGCTCTGAGCACGTGTACACAGTTTGCTTTCAAATAAATCACCGACACATCCAGATATTGATAGTTCCTGATAAAGTCACTGAATTCATCAGGTTCATGCTCTGGCCTGCTCTGGTTTCAAACGAGTAAGCTGATAAGAAAGAGCTGCTTGATGCTAAATGGGTTAGGAGTCCAAAGCTCAGGTCACATTAAGTCAGCAACACGTTAGCATACGTATCACACAAGCAATGCGACGTGCCATCCACCACCGACCCACAGGCTGCTTGCTCCTCACAAGCGCTGACCATCTGACCAACCACTCTTTGTTCTGAACTCACTCCCTGCTCGCCCTCCTGAAAGAAATCAGTAAATAGACCCAGCATTCCCTCCTTAAGGACAGATACTCTTCCCCCCACCCCATACTAGACTGAGACTGCACTGACAGGATGAGTGTTGTGTGTTGACTAAGAGTGCGCTGGTTTTTACACCTACTTCTGGTTCCAGCATGAAAATCAACATTGCACCTGTGTTGTCCAAATGGATGTGTGCTTCAGAGACAGACAGAAGCAGAGAGAGCAGCCAGGATACATACCGTACTCCACTTCTCCAGAAAACACACATACTACACAGAGAAACGATAATCCCTTCTTAGTGGAAAATCCAAATTTCCAAAATGAATCCCCAGGCTAAAATGAATTACTGTAATAACTGCAATCCTCGTACGAGCACTAATCAGAACGGCGCAGCTGACCACCTGCTATGTGGCACCACAGCAGCACCCTGCCCCTCACTGCTGCTGCGCTCACACAGGGCTGGGTGCCCCCCAAAACGAGACGGTGGTGCTGGTACGTCCAGGGACAGGAGCGCAGCCTGACTGTTGTACAGTCTCACTACGCACTTCTGCTGAGTGCAGCATAATAGAAAAAAATAAAAAGGGCACTGCTGCAGCTCCAAACAGAACAGCAGGATGCAAAAAACCCAAACCCAGGCCAAGTAATTTCTTCTGCAACTACAGAGGAACGCACGGGAAACGGCGCAAGAGACGACAAAATGCATCGTATGTGCCTGTGTCGGTACAAACCCATTATCCATGCAGGCTGCAAAATGAGAAAAGCAGCATTTGACAATGCTACAGGCTGGGGCAGTGTTCTTAGCTTACTTATAATAAGTTATTTTATATAATTGCTAACGAAAAGAAAAAATGCAGTTACATAATAACACAAGGTAATAACCAAAATGTGAAGTCACAAGATTGGCTTACAGCAACAGAGCGGGGGGTTGGGGGAGGGGGGGAAAGGCAGTCTGTGCTTTAAATTTTGCTGCATTGTCAAGGAGCCAAGAACCAAATCCGGGGGGTTCTTCTTTCACAGGGAAGAGATGCAACCACCGAAAATCCAGCGCGGGACTCTTCCTCGCCACCGCCTGCACGCATCCACATCCCTAAATGATGTCAATCTCCGCCGGCACGTCGCTCATCATAATTCTACACTATCTGCTCGCTAGTGAAAT
>NW_009943957.1:0-3588 GCF_000696875.1 Nestor notabilis
CCCCAGGACACTGCCGCCACAGGCCCCCCTGGCACCCCACAGGAGGGCCTTCAGCACCTCAGCAAACTGCAGGAGCACATTCAATGTGCAGGATGGTAGCGACTTCCAGGACCGGGTGGTGAACAACCCCAAACCCGTTGTGGTGGACTTCCACGCGCAGTAAGTTCCCCTCCATGGCTCTTGTGCCCCTCTCTGCCATCCATCACACGTGCAGGTGTGTCCCTGCTGCTTTCCTGACACGGTGCAGGGATGTGAGTGCGCCCGAGGGCTCCCCAGGCTGTGGAGCTGCTCACCACCCTGCTGAGCATCTGGTGCTAAAAGGTGCTTCTGCGCCTACAGCACAATCTGCAGAGGGTTCCTCTCGCGTTGCACCACTGTAGGTGTAGCTACACCCTGCGGGAGCATAAAACACAAGTGCCAGGAAGGCACTCCTCGGGGCAGCGTAACTGCAGCTCCCAAGTGCTTGGGTGACACCCTGGCCCCGGTGTTGAATCATCCTGCCAGAGACACCTCAAGAAAAAGCTCTGATACCCCTTTGTAGATTAAATATCCTCCTAAAATCACTAACTGATGTGAACAGCTGTGGAAGAACACTGCAGTTGGTGTTCCCCTGCACTGTCATGTTGTGTCTTTCCAGTTTTCTGCGCTGTGTGCTCTTGAGGCAGGGCTCTTGACTGTAAATGCCCTTAGGAATTAGTAGCAGCCACATGATGCCGTTTCTAATCTGCATTTGTCAGATAATACAGCTGCATTTGTCATCGATAAAAACACTGTCATCCTCTTGCCAGTAAAAATACTCCTAGATGTTATCTGCTGGACTAACGATACTGATTATCTTTGTTTTCTCATGTATTTTCCTAGTCCTGCGGTGTTGTCATGTGAGCTTGTTGTGGCTGATCCTGGGCAATCAAAGTATGAAACAGCCCAATAACTTCTGTTGTAAATAGACCAAACTGACAAACCAAAATGAATGTTAACCAGGATCATCCAGGGAGGAGAGGACAAATAATTGAAAGCCTGAAACGTGATACAGAGGGAGGCTGAGGAGGAACAAAATTTACCAGAGCTTCAGTTTTAGAAGAGAAGGGCATTTGGAACTTTAACTTATGTTTTCCTTGAGCTGAGCAAGTACATACCATCTTAACTGGTGCCGTTAGAGGATGCAGGGGGTGTTTTCTGTGTACAGGGCCTCGCAAAGTCCACCATTGTTGCACTTGGGTTTGGCATAGGTGGTCTCTCCTCGAACAGACGTGATACCTCTGCGAGTTTTGCAGCTAAAGGGGAATATCTGTAGACGCTGCAACGAGTGTGGAGGGGAAATCTGTGATCTGATGATTGGCAGAAACTGATTGGAGCGGGCTGCTTACCCCAGCAGCAGCACGGGCTCCAGGGCAGCTTTGTGGGCAGCAGGGTCACAGCTCTGCACGTACCCACCAGCACGGACACAAAGCAGGGTTGGAGGACAGGAGGACCACCAAGGCAGGCAGCGCGGACTGTGGTGTGATCAAAATGACATCAAAAGCACTACGAATGCTGAATGGTGACCTCTTCTTCCACTCGGCCCCATCACCACACACAGAGAACTCTCTGACAGTTCCTTTGTGGAACCGTGGTTTGGGAATGGTGTTTCCAGACTGGCTTTTGAATGGTGGCTGCTGCGCTTGCCTCCTCTAATGTCCTCTCTCCTCTTTCTCTATCAGATGGTGTGGCCCCTGCAAGATCTTAGGCCCCAGGTTAGAGAAGATGGTGGCCAAGCAGGAGGGGAAGGTGCTGATGGCCAAAGTGGACATTGACGATCACACAGACCTTGCTATTGAATATGAGGTAGGAGCTGGAAGAGCACAGACTTTCTTCTCCTGGCAGTGAAAAGAAGGCCCCCCCCTGGGGCCCCTCCCTGGCGTGGGGAGGGGAAACCCGGTGCCTACAGTTTCCTGATCCATCAGTTCACTCATTAGTAGGTAGGGTTTGCTGCTTGGCTTTCCTCCAGCTCTGCTGCTTGTGTTCAGCATCCCCACCTCTAATTCTGCAGAAAGGTGTCCTCTGAGCCCTGCAGGCATCTGTCAGCATGAATGCTTGCCTGGCCTCAAGGAGCCTGCAGCATACACACCATTGTACTGCGTGCATGGGCTGCTCAGGTGTCAGGCAGGAACATGAATTAACAAGCCCCATTCTGCTCTGGTCCTGAACATGGCCCTTCATGCAGCCAGCACGGCCTCTCTTGCCCTTCCGTGTGCAAACTTCCTTGCTGGGTGATAGTGTCCCAAGCCCCAGCACACAGAGACACTGTGGGTTTTGTTGGACAGGTAGAAGCCAGGTCAGGGAACACACATAACCAATAGGAGCATGCATCCTGCTGTTGACAAGCACAGGCCTTGGTGCTTACAGTGTTTCACATGCCTCTTGGGTGTGTTCCTGTTTTGTCTTAACTTCCAGGATGGAGCAGAGTAACTGAAGAAGGCCACAGCTTTGGTTCACAGGATTGATTTATTTTTTTCTGTGTGTCAGTGATTAGGTAGTCTAAGAAATGTAAAAACTCCTCTGACAACTGTGCTCGCTTCTGTTGTCTCTCCTTGTAAACAACTCGGTCTGCAGAGTCAGAGCATCCTGTTGCTTTGTTTTACTGGGAAGAAAGTGCTTAATTCCCACTCACAGATGGAGCTGCTCCACCTCTGCAGATGAATCCCAGGGCTGAGGCTGGTACAGGAAGCTCCTCAAGCTGCCCAATGAAGTGTCCTGAGCAAGCTGCTGTGTTCTTGAGCCTGGAGGAGACACTCTGTGCTGTTCTACACCCTGCCAAGCCAGGAGGAAGTGGAAACAGGTTGTTCCCTCCCACAGCTTGTTCCCTCCCCCTCTTTCCCAAGGAGACATTTCTGCCCGTGCTGTCGTGGTGTATCCACACAGCTGGTGCCCACAATTGTATTTGCAGTTCCCACAAGCTGAGCATGGAAGCCTTAGGTGCTTTTCTTGGTGGTGGCGTGCTAGCAGAGATGCCCCCAGGCCAAGGAAGATGACTGCTGGCTCCTGAGCAAGCCTGAAGGCTGTGTAGCTCGAGAGTGAAGTTGCAGAGGGTGAAGTTGTTTCAGTGGTTGTCAGAAAGTGAGTAAATCCTAATAGATGGAGGCAAGGCTCTGGTAGCAACCGTTCCAAGGAGAAAAGGAGAAGAGAAGAAAGATTATTAGCTCAACTTCTGTATTATTCCAAACTTTCCAGGAAATGGGATTAGCTGGGATTACAAGAGGATAATCACAGATGACTGGAAAACAGCAGAGTGTGTGCATGTGAAGAAGGGTCTTTAAAAAGAGGCAGGAAATTCCCAAATTGCACAGGTTTGACACGCTGTGTGTGCTCTCCCACCGAATGACGAGGGAGCACCGGCACAGCCTGCTGAGTGCACACATTTGTCTGCAGGGTCTGCCTGTCTTGCAGCATGGGTGGCATAGGTGCAGGCAGGACCGAGGCTGCAGGCAGGCAAGGGCCAGCTTCCAGCAGTTCGTTCTGGAGCCTTATAGAATCACAGACTAGTTTGGGTTGTAAAGGACCTTAAGATCATCTAGTTCCAACCCCCGGCCATGGGCAGGGACAGCTCAC
>NW_009943957.1:3608-13056 GCF_000696875.1 Nestor notabilis
CCGGGCCTTGAACACTGCCATGGATGAGAGCATTTACCACTTCTCTGGGCAACCTGTTCCAGTGCCTCACCACCCTCACTGTAAAGAACTTCCTTACATCTAACCTGAACTTCCACTGTTTAAGTTTAAACCCACCACCTCTTGTCATATCACTACAGGTCCTTGATGAAGAGTCTCCCCAGCATCCTGTAGTCCCCCTTCAGATACTGGAAGCTGCTATGAGGTCTCCACACAGCCTTCTCCAGGCTGAACAGCCCCAACTTTCTCAGCCTGTATACAAACATGATAAAGATTTTGTTTTGCAAGAGGTCCTGGGGATCGTTGCTGCATCCTCTGCCCTGAAGGATGTGTGTATCTGGTCTTGACCAGTATCCCCATGGCTAAGCTGGATCTGGAGGCAGTGTCTGCAAGCAGTATAGCTGCAAATGGGTGGGGTAACGGAGAACTTCTTGCTTTGTTCTTCGTAGTTTGGGGTATGCTTTTCATGTGCTGGCAGATGCTTGGCTTTGCTTTGTCTTCTGGAAGGTTACCACTTGACGTGGGAGCATAAGGGCTGACGGGAAGACACCAAGTTGACCTCAAAGAGGGACCAACGGTAGTGTTTGGGGGAGATTGGGATAACCAAAGGTAGTATTTGGGAGGGATCAGGAAAGATTTAGTTGTTTTAAAGCCATTCCATTGGGAATTGGGTGTCTGCAGGCCGAGAAAGCTTTTATTTCAGGGGGATTTCAGCATCCACAACTCCTCCATGAGCTGCCAGGAAGTCTCTGCCCATCCATGTTTATTCCCTGCCCACACATGCAGCCCCCAGCTCACTGCTCGATTGCACAACGTCCTCTTCAGCAGCCTCCTTGGCGCAGGGGGAGGCAGGGTGAGGGGACAGACCCCCTGGAAGAGCTGAGGAATGCACTGGCTCCCAGCCCTCCCGGCTTAGCACAGAGCGGGGACACGCTTCCTGCGACTAGAAACATCCCCGGCGCCTTTCCCTGTCTGGTTATGCCCAGCACAAAAGTTCTTTCTCTGGGGACTCCTCCTTTTATCTAACACCTTTCATCTCTGGCTGTGGCCTTTCTTTGCTGCTCCAGCCCGCTCCTCACCTCTGACCCCAAGAGCAGAAAGGGAGAAGGAATACTTTTGTTTAATCTGCAGACTCCTAAAATTCTTCAGATCCATCTCTTGCTTTGGCCTGTTGCCTGTGTGCATGGCCACTGGGAAGGGGCAGCCCCTTCTCTAGGAACTCGGGATTGCTGCTGGATACAGAGATGGTCGTTCAGCAGAGCTTGGTCCCATGTTATGCCTTATTCTGAAGCCTGGGTGAAATCCTTCTCCCTGCTCCTTCGTGTGACATCTGAGCTTGTGTAAAAGCCCCAGTTTCAGATGGGAGAGAAATCCCTCGGTACCGGTGCTGCCAGGAATAGCCTGGATGGCCTCATTTATTTATCTCTGTGGTCAGCCCTGATCAAAAGCAGCCTGACTTTTTCCTCTATAAATGCTCTTGAGGGAGGAGGAGGGTTTGTTTAGGTTCAGTGCAGATGGGACCCAGAAAAAGAAGAGGGCTGGGGGGAAAAGAGCAGCAACTTTGCATTCTAGAAATTCCCATGACATTTGCTTCTCGAGCTGCAAATAAAGTATGTGCTCTGTTAAGAGGCTGCCCTTGCTTGCAGCCAGCAGGAAGGAAGCTGTCAAAAGCATCATGTTTTCTAGGCAGAGGCAAGTTGCTCAGTGCCCCTGGTTCTCACCCAGCCCTAGATCTGCCACCCCTTCTCGGGGAAGAGATGGAGGGACGGAGGCTGTGTGCACCTCCTGGGTGCGCTGCTCTGTAGCTCTGCTCTGTAACACAGAGCCCTGTAACTCGGTGTTAGCTGCTTCATAGTGCTTCAAAGGGTCCCTCACTCCTCACCCAGGCTGCAATGGCCCAGTGCTTGCTCTTGCTAGTTGGGCATACTGGTTTTTGTGAATGGAGCTGGGCCAACTCTGTTCATTATTAACCCGCTCTGCAAACTAGAGGGAGGCCCGATGGAGTTTGCCCTTCTCAGGAAGGGAGAGACCTGCTGAGTGCAGTGCTGGTACCGTCCTTTTGCACCCCTAAAATCACAACGGAGCATGTTGGTGGCGCCATTACCAGTGCTGCGGCCCGAGCCCTCTGGATCGGCTCCCACCAGTCACTAGGAGGAGCTGAAGATCGCGCGTTGAAGCAGCCCTGGCGCTCCCATCCCTTCAGATGAGACTCACAAGCCCTGGAGGACAGGCTGCGGGAGCTACGCTGGAGTGGCTGGGTGGGAAGGGAAGCACAAAATGTCCCTTTCATCTGAGGCTCCCGGTGGGAGGAAAGCCAGCCCTCTGGCAGGTTTCCCAAGGAAGGATTTGCAGACCCTTGCTGGTAGCAGGGCTGGCAGCACACAACGAGAAGGCCCTTCAGGCTAGTGGGGAGGCAGCAAGCAAGATAAGGATGTGATTTGGGGGGGAGGCTTTGCAGAGATAAGGGCACTGTGGGGTCACAAAGATGACCAGATCTCTCTTGCCACAGAGCTCTCTGAGTTCTGGTTGCTTCTTCTCTCAGTCGTGTCCCTGGGGTCTCTTCTGTCACTGGTCATCCAGCAAGGCCTTGGGGAGTGTTGTCATATCTTGGATAATTCCCAGAAAACTTTGGTCTAAAAAAGCAGTGCCCAGAGCAGGACTGGCTTTGGTCAGAGGAGCTTTTTCACTTCTTAGCTAATCATCAGGGATCCGCAGTGGATGCTGCACTGGTGTGTGACCACTGAAAACAGGAGCAGAAAAGGAAGATGGGTTGGAGGGGTTGTTGTTACCAAGATATGATGGGGCAGGAAATCTGCCTGTGCAATGATGGGGGGGACCCTCCTCTGGCTCCAGTCCTGTCTGCGTAAGAACATGGGTCAAGTCTGAAACCACCCTGACCATAAAATGTCCAAAGGTCATCATGTCTGACAAGCGTCCTGGTAAAAGACTTGGTTTGTTTGCTTATGATAGGACAAAAGAGAAGGAGAAAAGGAATTTGTACTGGAGAGGGCAGAAAAGTTTTGCCTTGTTTTTATGTTAGCTTTGGGTGTGTCTTAAACATTTTGGGCCTTACTTAAACTCAAAAAGCTGCTCAGCCTTGACTTAAGCAGCACAACTAAGTCAGTGCAGAGGTGAAGCTACAGTGAGAGGAGGAATATGGAACTCAACTGGCGCCTGTTTTGAGAGCAGACACGTCACCCTGTAGCCACCCATGTGGAGCTCCATGCGGGTCCCAGGCACAGCCTTTGCTCACTCTTGTCTCCCTGTTTCTTTTGTCCCCAGGTGTCAGCAGTGCCAACCGTGCTGGCTATGAAGAACGGAGATGTTGTGGACAAGTTTGTGGGGATAAAAGATGAGGATCAGCTGGAGGCATTCCTCAAGAAACTCATCGGAGCCTGAAGTGAAAGGGTTGGCTGTACCTCTGCCTCCAGACACGTCCACGTTGTGCATTCCTTGCCTGGGAGACCTGAGGGGCACGTGAACTACCTGCCTTGTACAGCCTGGGGTTTTCTTCTGGTTTGGGGCTTTTAGGAGACAGACAGTGTTGTAACCCTTCCCTCCCACCCACCCCCTTCTCTTGAGCAGCAGTACTTGTAAAGGGCACTGAGGAGCAGGACTGCTTATTCTCAAGATGGGGAATGCGGCTGGAATCAGCCTGTGTTTATCTGCAAAGAGCTGACGTGCAGAACTGCTGCTGCCGAGTTCAGGGGAGGAATGTTTTTCTCTTTGTCTAGTATCTGATAGCCCAGAGCAGAGGGCAGCTGCTCCCTGCAAGATGTTGGTACATACCTGCCCTGGGTGGGTTTGTTTAAAGCTGAGAATGCCTCTGCCTTGTCTGTGAAACCTGTCTCTGTCCCTCTGTCCTCGTGTCGCTGGGACAGGTACAACACTTCCACAAATCCATGGGCTCCAGTCATAATTTTATAAGAGAAAATAGGGAGAAGTATTTTATGGATCTCCTTTTATATGTCTGTAATAAAGAGAGCTTTATCAGTTGCTGTTGTCTAGCTGGAGAATAAAACTTGATTCTCAGAAATCACAGGGGAGTCCCTTATCTGTCCAGAGCGGTGAGAGGGAGTATCGGCACCTCAGTGGCTGGTTTCTGATGATGGGTTGGGAGAGCACAGGTTAAGACTTGATCCCTACTAAAAGGGAGAGCGCCGTGGAACAAACAAGTGGGTTACTTTCACAGGGCTGTCAGTGCTGCTTCTGGGACCCACTTCGGGTGCTGCTGACTCCAGGATGCTGGAGGAAGGACTCGCCTCCTGTGCGCAGAGTAACAGTGGCTCCCTGCGCACAAGGAACCTGAGCTGTGCTCACTCCCCCTCTTCTTTTCTTACTCCCTTCCTGCTTGTGGACCCTGAGAGCCTCCCTCTCCCTCGTGTGAATGATTAAATCTGCTCATGCAGGTGAGCTCTGCCAACAGGCAGCCTTCTGACTTTAATAGCCCTGACCTTTAGACTGAGGGAGGCAGTTGTGTGCTCATACTGTGAGCAGCCTTCAGCCCTTCCCATCTCCTCCCTATATACACCTGATTCCAGTCAGCCTGGCTTCTGAGTGCTCCCAGCCTCCTCCTGTGCTGTAGGCAGAGTCCAGCACCAGGGCTGATGCCCACTGTGGTGCTTGTTTCCAGTTTGCTTATCTAAGCCACATGAGAACATTGTAAGTGCTTAAACACCATGTAACAAGCTGCTTTTTTTTAACTCCTTTCCAGCTTCTGTTTCCTTCAGCCACTCTTGAACCTGCTTTGGCTCAGCTCCATTTCACCACCCTGGCACAGGTTGTTATGAGAGGTGAGGCCATTTTTTTTCCACACCTTTGCAATAAGGATTTATGACCTTTGACGAAGCAGAGGAGTGATGATCCAGGGCCTGCATGTCCTGCTGCAGCCACCGTGCTGCAGGCATTGCTCCTACCTGCTCCCATCATCCCCAGGGCCTGGGCAGTGGCACAAAGTGGTGGTGCTGGTCCCCCAGGGTGGGCTGGGCTGATCTCACCCCTGGCATGCTGCTAGAGGTGACGTCACTTGGATGTAATTTGGTAAAGAACTGTTGGTGAGGTACATTCAATAAAAACCTGGTATTTTACTTTTTCAGGAGGCCACAGAAGCTGTGCTGCTCGTGTCCTGCTCACGCTCCAGGCCAGGCAATTTCCCCTGCAGTTTCGGTGTTCCTGCTCTGTAAACACTTCTAGTAAAGACTGTCTCCATTTTCCTGCATGAGCAGGAAAAGTAGGGGAACAGCGTCACATACCCGACAATAGTCAACTTTCATGCTTCACCATCACCAGAACAGGAAAAAACACAGTGACTTTGCATTGTGTAATTAAGGGGCAGTATAAATTAGCTATTTTATCACTTCCTACTGAGGAAAAGCAGAGCTAAGGTGCCATTCAGCTGTTTCTCTGAGATAAATGCTGAAGAGCCATGTGTCCTGTGGAAATCCTTCAGAAACAGTGTGATGGGTGGAGAGGAGAAGAAGGGGTTTGGGGGCATCGTGAGACTCCCCAGGTGCATTGCACGGTTCTCACCACAGGACAGGCCTCAAAGCACAAGGATGTTTTCTGTGGCAGGATCGTAATTCAGGTCCCCATTTGCTGAGTACTGGGGAGGCTTCAGGGCTTCCCACAGCTGCTGGTAACAGGGGAGGTACAAGTGGGGAGCGCTACCAGCGGGGTATTTATGTAGAGGGGTTGCAGAGCGATTTTCATGCCACCTGAACGTGGTGTTGGTCTTTCCCAAGAGGAACGAGCTGAAGGTAGTAGGTAATTCCATGCTGGCTGGGAAAAGGTTTCCTCTCTGTTCACTCCAACAAGGATGCAGTTGGTTTTCCTTCTTGAAGTTAAGCATATCGAATGCTCCTCCAATTTGCTAAGCATTTGCTCTCTCCTGCCCAAGCCTGGCGATGTTACAGCAGCTTTCTCAGCTTCTAATGTTCCTGGTTGCTATTTTATCGAGGACACTGTGGTTGGTGCCTAAATTCACTTCTCCTCCCTCCCCAGGTATGTTCTGAACCCAACACCAAGATCCCCTCCAAAGTCCAGAGTGGTGCCTCTGTCCTCGCAGCCTTATCCAAGGTGCACAGGCTGAGGTTTTCCATTCATTTCTGTTGGCTTTACACTTGCATCAAGCCCTAACGCACCTGATCCTTTCCCAGAGATGTTTGTATCTGCCCATTGAACAACATGTTAACATCCAACTGCTCCAGCCCACAGTGAGTGCCTGTGAGGAGGGAGAGCTGTGCTACCTCCCCTGCTCGGGATGCCGTGCTGAGACCAGCTCCAAGTGCTGGTAGAGGATGGAAAATTCAGCACAGAGCCTGGAAAATACACACAGCCCGCTGTGGCTTGCAGCACGCAGTGGGCTGTGTGTATGTGGTCCTTTGAAGGGAACAGTTCTGGCCACGTTTAGTTCCAATGAGGTCTGGCCTCAGCAGCCCCAGCATTGACAGTAAATCCTTCGCTTTATCAACGTATTATATGGTTCCTCCTGTGCAAAGAACAAAACAAAGACAAGCTCCATGTCAACAAGGAAATGGCCAACACTGACACTGCCTTTCACCAGCCCGGCTGGGCTGTTTGCCCTAACAGTTTGTTAATCACTTTGGGCTTCCACCCCCCCTCATTTTGCTCAACTAAGTAATTAGAAATAAGTAATTAAATGCTCTGCCCCTGCAAGGCTGTTAGCAGCAACCTTAAGCTCAGTGCTGTTCAAAACTGGTGCTGAATGGCATCAAGTGTTCGTTGTTTCAGCTTCCTTCAAGTTAAAGAATAACAGTTTGCACAGCTGCAATATCCTAAGCAATAAAAAGATAAGACAGGCTTGGCTTCCAGACCAAAACCAAACCAGATCACATGTTACACAGCCCTTGTTACCTGCCCAGGCTCAAGTCCATCACCACACACGGGTACTGCTCTTCCCAAGGACATGGGGCGCAGTTGTGAGCTTCATAGTTCCTCTGCCTCTACAGCTTTGTAACCTCAGCAACACTTTCCCTTTTAAAAGGGGAAAAACGAGCTGCAACTCACAGTGAGAGCTGCAGCCACATAATGGGTGCAGTACTGGAAGGAGCTCCTGTGCTGAGCCATGCCTGGTTGCTTTCTTCCTCAGTGTGCATCCTACCAGTCCAGGGAAGGAGGGAGGCAGGAGCAGTGGGGAAACCCCACATTTCTTATGCCCAGAGGAGCCAAATGGGTAGAAGCCAGAGACCTCCAGGGAGAGCTTAAAAATCTGGCAGCCCATACCCCGGTGGGGATGGAGCAAGGAGATACCTAGTGGCTGCCTTCCCTGCTGGGATGGGGTCCCATAAGGAGAGGCCAGAAGGGGACACCTGCAGCTCCTGTGAAGAAATGTCCCTGCACATATAGGTATGTGTTTATCCACTCTGTTGTGGAGAGTGCCAAAAGCTTCTGGGGCTCACAGATGTCCGCAGCAGCTGTAGCTGCTGATGGAAGAGGATGGGAGCCAGCCTGCTTGCTCTCCCATCAGGGAAAGACTGAGCTTCTGGTACCCTTCTCAGCACACGCTACTCATCCCTCTGCTGCTGAAGGCGCCCCCGGCTCCATCTCTCCTGTGAGTGGTTGAGCAACACAGGAAGACAGGACATTTTCGCAGTGAGAGCCCTCAGAAACATCCACTTGAGGCTGTTCAGAGGGCACAAAGCGCACGAGAGTTTTCGGTCGTTTCCAGAGACCATGGTGACTTCTGGCGACCTGCATGGCCGCAACTCCTGCATGGCCGCAACTCCTGCATGGCCGCAACTCCTGCATGCTAGCCAGCACGCAGCTGGCAGCAAGAGGGTGTTTGTCCCGGCCGGCTCTGCAGGTAGCTTCATGGCCTGGGGATAGGGAGGAACTGCATCCCCCGAGGTTGCATTCTTGAGGCAATAACTCTTCCCCTCGAGGCCTGCAGGGACTGCGGGCTCCTTCCCTTGCAGGTGGCTTTAACCACAGGGCCGTGCTATGCTGCAGCCAGCGGGCAATGAGCGCCCTGGGTCTGGCTAGTGCCACGCGGCGGCTGGGATGGAGACAGAGGCAGGAGCTGCAGGCAAGCTCCAGCACGCCCAGTGGTATTTATATAACATTGTTTTGCTTTAATCTATTTAAGTCAATTGTCAAAGCCCTTTCTGTTCACTAGGAACCTTTTCCTTTTCTTTTTGACTGCAAGTTTCATCTTTCAAAGCTTGGCGAGTTTTGAGTGATGCTGAAAAACACCATTTGCAGCAGCTTTTTCTTCTGGGCTGGTATTGTTCAGGCGTAAGTGGTTGTTTTCTTTTTGTCCTGGCATAGCTCAGGAGTGACTGCATGGGCTGAGCTCAAGCGTTCTAAAAATACTCACCCGTGAGGACTGCTCCAGCATGGCAGTGTTCAGACCCAGAGATTAACGCCTTGGAGAGGTGCAGTGGTCTGAATACAAGAGCCTCAGAAAGAAGCCAGTGGCAGCATCATGCCAGCTCTGGGCACTGTAAGAGCTGCAACACGTGGCGGGCAGTGTGGACCTGCAGAGTGCTTTGGTGCCAGGACGCAGGTAGAAGGGAAGACAAGGCAGCTCCTGCAGAACCAACCCAGGGTAAATGCTACGTGTGGGGAGGCTGTGGGGCGACTCACAAGTCATAAAGAAAAGCCCTTCTCGCTGCGTGGAGCAGCAAGGCTGAGCGATGGGCCCGCTCCTCACCACAGGTTGGTGTGTGTAACCACATCCTCGTGTCGGAGTGTGAGACAGGCGGCTGCGGGGAAGGGGGGACGGCGGGGACCAAGCGGAGCAGAGATCAGGCACATGACAAATTGCAGGAAAGCATGTGGGGGCTCCTTTGTGTCCTTCCACCGGCTGATTGCAGGAAGCTCCCCAGGTGACGGCTTTAGCATCTGTGGGACAGGAGGCCGCATTGTTCTACGCTCCTGTTTGCAGCTGTGCCAGCTTTTGGCAGGAAGCTACAAGACAAAACCCTCACATTCTCCTTTCTCGCTTGCCAGGTTTGCTCTCAGGGGGCTGGTCCTTCAGCTTAGCTCATCATCTGAGGAGGTCCAGCTCCCCCTTCCAAGCCTGGCCAGGTCCCACAGGCTTTGCCCTTTATATCCTGGCAGGAGCCTGGAGACTTTTCGTAGCACTTGGGCGATATTAAAGGTTGCTGCTGCCGTGCCTACCGCTGCATTTCTAATGCTAAACTAAGCGGCCGCCCAGCACACCAACACCCTTGTGCCTGTCTGGTCCCTGTTTAGTTCCCATTCCGCTTTCCCTGGCCTCGGGCTCAAGTTCTGTTCCCAGTCTGGGTTTTCTTGGTCACATTCAGAGGAAGCACATTTGGGGTTTTCTTCATCTGTCTGGCACTGCACAGGAAAGCAGAAGCTGGCAGCACCCTTGCGATGAAAGATGTGGAAACACGAGGGACCCATCGCTGCTGGTCTCACCGGAGCCTGCAGCGCAGAAACTGGC
>NW_009943957.1:13132-13364 GCF_000696875.1 Nestor notabilis
CGGAATCCCGGCCCCCCCGTTCCCCCTCCCCAGCCATAGTGCCCAGCAGCATGTGGCTGACCCAAAAGCACCGCTTCCAGCCTCATTTCCTCCATCCCGCAGCCAGGGGCACGGCAGCTGAGCTCTACCAGTGTCAAATCCCACCCCTGACTCCTTCCTCCTTCCCTCCGTGGGGCTTTACTCCAAGGACGGGAATGATGGTCGCATCCCTCTGAGGCATAGACAGGCTGCG
>NW_009943957.1:13838-28852 GCF_000696875.1 Nestor notabilis
TGGATGACCCGGTTCCCGGCAGCAGGGATGGAACTGCCCGTGTACAGCTCCCGAGGGCAGCGCACGGGCCAGCCGTGCTCCAGGGACCTCATCCGTGTCTCCCACCAACACCCTGTCTCCTGGTGTCTTCTCTTGCCAACGCACACAGCAGTACGGGTGGTGTTTGAACCTGTAACCCCTGCTCTGCAGAAAGGGTGAAGGGGCTCTCCCCGGGCGATGGGCTTAGGGGTGACTGGCAGTGCCCTTGGAAAGGTGCCGGCAGTTCCTTGGAAATAGAGTCTGAGGAGGATAAGTGCCTGCAAATGGTGCCCACACAGGGATGCAGGAGGGGCAGCCTCCAGCTGTCACCCCCAGGCACCGATCAGAGCTCATTGAGCTTGCTCTGGGGGCACTAGGAAACGAAATGCCACCTAACAGGGTGTTCTCCTGCCCCATTTCTGCCCCAGCCGCTTCTGGCTCTACCCTCCCCTGCACCAGGGCAGGGGGATGGGACAGGAAGGCCCTCATTATTGAGGGCTTGCTAATTAGACGGGAATGTTATCTCCAGCCCAGATGTCAGCTCTGACCTCCCTCTAACCTTTCTCTGGAAACCAAAACAGACCCAACACTGTTTGTTTTAAAATATTAAAACTAAGCATTTGGGGCGAAGCAGAAAAACCTGGCCCTGGGGTACAGCTGGGGAGGCAGGAGGACGTGCGAGCAGATAAGCCTGGTGAGATGCACTGGTGGGTGCGACAGGCCACCCTGCCCTGGGCAGAGAACAATGTCCCATGGCTTAGGGGGCTGTGCGTGTGTTTTGGGCCCTCTAACCTATATCCAGCAGTGGTGGTGGCACAGACATGGCTTCCCATCCCATCCCATCACATCCCATCTGGGACCAATAGGTCCAGAGGTGGAACTGATGGAGATCAGCTCAGTTTGTGGTTTACCTCCCTGCCTTGCTTTGGGATTTACCAAAGGGCCTCAAGAGGAGATGCTGAGCCCTGGAACAAGCTCTGCACTTCAAACCTGACCTGACTGCCTGTTTCTCATGCCACCTACTGCAGTCCCCTAATTGTTTTGGACTAAAGGGAACTGGGTGGCATGAACAGCTGGTGATTCTTGTCCTTGGCTTTTAGTAAAAGCTTTATTTACTGCATTTCTGTAATAACCTTCTATAGCTGTGGAACAAACTTTGCCTGGCCAGTCCTTTGAAAGCCTCACCCTACCTTAGCCCACATTTACATCTCTGTTCCCCACAGCAGATTATATTGCTTCACTTCCTCTTCTTTGTAAGCCCATAGTTGCAGCCTGGAGCTTAACCCCCAGGAGGTCTCTACCCAGCACCCCTTGTCCTTCTGTGTCGGTCGTACAGGCACCCTGGGCTGCACCACCAAAGCTCCTCCTGACAGAGGCTTGATGGCAGTTCTTGCTGCCAAATGAAGAGTGGATGTGACTGGCTGAGAACCAGTACTCTCAGGCTTTCTTGTTCAGCTGCAGCCTCTGTAGGTCGCGTCAGCTGCTGGTCCAGCCTTGGCTCTACCCTGCCCAGTCCATCTACACCACAGGAACAAGAGAGTGGCCTGCACTGCACAGCCCCAAGCCCCCTCTCCAGGGACTCCTCCTTATGAGGCTTTCAGCTCTGTAAGGTGGACCTGGGGGGGTAAGGTTCACACTCGGCCAGTACTGCAGAGATGCGCTGTGCCTGCCTCCATCCCTGCCTCCAGACCATGCCCATGACCTGTCTGGCAGCCTCATACCTGACATCTCATATCCTTGTGCTGCATTTCCCCCATCCGCAGCCTGGAGCTCACCTCGGCTTTGCCCATTACCCACCTTTTATGAAGGCTTCAGAGGGATTTCCCATCACATCACAACCCTGATATTGCAAAAGGCACCAGTGATTTGCAGTTACACGTCATTCTGCTACCATTATCCCCAAGACAGTGAGCAGGTAAAAGTTGGAGGTGTCCCTTCTTGCTCACCTCCTTGGAAATCACCTGCCGGCCCACGGAGCAATGGGTGTTCTTTGTCAGGCTGTGCCTGACAGTTATGAGATCACAGCAGTGATGCATTGCCCTCCGGCAACAGCACCAGAGCAGAACATGATTCCTGTTGTCTTCCCGTCCCAGCTACCGCCTGGTACACCCTGTCTCCCTCAGCTTCAGGGTTACTGAAGCAGGGTAATAGCTGAGAGTTGAGTATTGAGAAGCTACCTGACCAGATTTAGACCTGACTGTAAACATCTTCTCAGATAACAATGGGAAGGAGGATCTGTGCCTGCTGAGGCGCAGAGCTGCTGAAGGAGAAGGATGGTGCACAGACATCCCTGGGTACGCACAGAGGTGGCATTCACACAGCGTACCTGCAGCACAGCTCCCCAGATTTGATCAGATGTGCACCCATATTTATGACCTAAACTTCTGAGGCAGTACTTACACAATGGGTGGATGCACTGATGCCCTGTGTGACATTACACACAGAACCTGGATAAGCTGTCTGTGTCACCTGAGGCGGCAGTGGGAGCGTGAAGACCAGAGGAGAGAGGGGGACAGCCCCCCTTTGAGGGCTGCTCAGGCTTGGGTTGGCTTCACACAGTCATCAAGCCCCAACCCTGACCCTTGCGTAGCTGAGGAGGAACATGCTGTTCCACCCTTGCAGGTTAACCTAACTCACATCACTCACCCCTGGGGACAGGGTGCACAGCTTCTCTGTCTTTAGTCGCAGACAGCCCGCAAGCAGATAAAGGGTGGCTGCTGTGGTAAGCTCAGGAGAGGGGGATCACCTGAAATCACTTGTGAACCACTCCCACAGCTCCTGCCCTCACCTTGGCTCTTAAAATGCATGGTTTGAAAACTACAGAAACTCAGTATGTGGTAGGGAAGGTTGTTACATCTGGCAGTTCATGCCTACCTGCAAACCTGGGTGTCTGAGAGCTGGTAAGCCCACGCAGCAGCATCAAGCCTGCTCAACCCTGCATTTCTGTGACTTGAACAACTGTAAGATGTGTATTACAGAGGAAGCTCTTAGTGCCTGCTTCCTCTCTTGTAAAACAGAGATAAATGCCTCCTGGTGTGCTAAATATGATCGGGTTTGGTGACGAAAGCTGAGCGATGGTGGTCAGCCTTCCGCAGCTTGTAGGCAGCATGGCTAACCCCTGCCTGCTGCTCCTTCCCAAAACGTGCCAGCGTTTGCAGAAGGAGGTGAGTGCTGTAACATTTTGCTATTTTCTTTTCTTTTCTCCTCCCGCTGGGGGAAATCGAGTCACATTGGGGTGATGTCCTATGGGCTGGCAGCAGGCTCAAAACCAGCGTTACAGCCCACTGTACCCCCTCCCCATCCCAGCCACCGTATGGTGTGGCTTAACTTCTCATGTCCTCGTTTTAATGAACTGGAGTCAGGAATTTTATGTGCATAGCAACCTTATCTGATGACAGTGACATTTTTAGCATGTTTACATTCGGCTTCATTCGCAACTCGTTGCCAGCACAGTTCAGCTGGGTGGATTGGATGGGGTTGAAATGTGCAAGAGCCCAGTTCACACACTGGCAGCTCAGCCGGAGATGCTGGGGGGCTCCAAAGCGCATGCAAAGGCAGAAGGATCTGCAATGGAGTTAGTGCAGCACGTTTGCCAGCTGCAGCCTTTCACACAGTCACCAGTGTCTGAGAGGCAACGCTGGGGGGGCGAGGGGAGGGTTGTTTGTTTTTCCCTTCTGTTTTTGCTTCCGGTTCTCAGTACTGTCACAACCAGATGGGAATAGGTTTCCCACATCGGATGTGGGGGATTCTCCAACCCAGTGCTCCCAGATACCCACAACATTACAAATGCAGACGTTTCTGCTTCACCACAGCTCCAGCTAGTAGGAGGTATGGGGGCGAAGAGGAGGGGAGATGGCTCATCTTGCAGTCTGAGGTTTAAACAGCTGGATCCAGCGAGGGTTCCCAGGGTTTTTCCCGGGAAGGAGGTCGGGCAGATAGCCTGGGAGCACGCACCAGGAGTGCCCCTGGAGGCTCCACCTCTGCACATCAGCCTCCAGTGGAGTGCTCTTGCCCAAATAAGGCTGTGGTTCTCCCAGCAAAAAAGAGCCAAAAATAGTGGTATGATCATTACCTGCCTCGCTCCGCACGAGGTTGGGCACCGTCCCAAGCCCGGCTCTTCCTGCCTGCGGCTTCCAGCACTCCCCTCCCCACTCCAGCTCCACAAAGGCAGCGTTTCCCATGTCTCTGCTCACGGATGTGCAAGCCCCAGACACGAGGTCCAGTTTCTCCAGGTGCTCTAAGGTACGCCATTCCTCACCTTGGGCTGTCCAAAGTGCAGAAGCCTCCTGCCTGAAACGATTCATTTGCTTTACAAAGTGCTGCAGGAGAGGGGCTGTGGCTCATGTGTCTTAGCATGAAAGTCTCCTTAGTTTGAAGTGTGGCACTTTCATTCTTCAGTTGTGAGCCTTAAGTACAGAGGAAGGTGTAGGAGGAAAAAGAAAAGTAGTACAGCAGGGCAAAACTTAGACTGGCTATTAGGAACAATTTCTTCATAGAGAGGGTGGTTGATCAGGCATTGGAGCAGGCTGCCCAGGGAATGGCAGTCCTGGAAGTGTTCGAAAAATCCATAGATGAGGCCCTTAGTGATATGGTTGAGTAATGAACTTGGCAGTGCTGGAGTAGCGGTTGGACTCGATGATCTTAAAGGTCTTTTCCAACCTGGTTGATTCTATGACTCTACGAAAACAAGACACTAGCAGACACTGTAAGCAGCCCTATGCAAGACGTTTCTGCTTGCTTCTTTTCCAGAGTGTGAGATCCCGCTGGAGAGGATGCACCCAGGCATGACAGAGAAAGAGCTGTGCTGGCCAGCATGTAGGCAGGGGTCACACCACCTTGCTGAGCTTGGCCCTAATCCCATAGCATGGCTGTGGCGCTTCTCTTGCAGGGTCCCCTGCATCCTACACAGCCCCTGGGGTCCTGAGGCACATGGGGGCACACAGTGGGGGAGACATGTGCCATGCAGCTCCTGCTGTTGATGTCGAGGGAGAAGGCCCTCCTCAGGGTCTTATGCTTAAAATGTGAACCTTCAAATGGCCTCATTGCTGCATCTTTTTTCCCCTGGGAAAATGATCTTCCAAGGGCATATTGCCCTTCTGAAATGCAGTGCGTTCCTATGCCAATACCTAAATGCAGAGGAAGGAGAAGCTTATTATGACGAGGAAGACACTGTGGGCTGAGCAGCAGCAAAGTCCTAGAGCAGCAGTCAGGAGACCTGGTGTATCCGTCAGACAACTATTTGCCTGTTGCCTGATGTGGCTGAGTTTTACTCCTTCCCCCGCTTCTCAATTTTTTCTCAGAGTAATGAAGCAATTCATTGTCAGTGCATATTTTAAATACTGACTCTCTTGGTTCCTTTCTTAGACCAGCACATACTTCCCAAAAGTTTCCTGTGGGCCCCAGCTACAGCACTTTAAACATTTTCCGTCGTACGTGAAGTAGCTCTGTGCTGCCATGGGGTCCTTGGTTCCTGCTAGCTGGGGTAGTATCCTGTACCCAGCTCCTGCCTGAGACCTGCTGCAGGTATTGGGGCCTTTCTCAGCCTTTCTTCACTTCTGATTGCTTTTTCACACTGAGTTTGTCTGGTCCATTTAAAGAGCTTGAAAGCTCTTTTGGGAAATCAACAACAGGAGCTGATCTTGGCTTAAGAATCAGTCTGTGCTACTGCAGCGCAGTGAGAAAGAACGACTGTGGTCTGATGTGCAGCAATAAAGGGGTGAATGTCTATCTTCACTAGACTATCCTCAGCCCCTTCCAGAGAGGAGGGGCAAGGTTGTTCCCAATGGGAACTGCTGTGCTTGGGAAGCTGCTACTGAGAATTACGAGTTTTCCCCTAGACAGTCTTTTCCAGGTCTGCTGGCAGGCTGGGAGACACAGACCCTGTTGGGAGTGTAGCTTGAGCAACTCTTGCTCCAGTCCCACATAAACACTGCTCCCCTACTTTCTAGGCAGCTCCTTGGATGCAAAGGCAACCTTCAGGGAACACAGATGTAGCCCCTCATCTATGCTTGAATATCTGGGTAAAAGACTAGGGCAAACAGCAATATCACAAGTGACAAGCATGATGGTGACTGGAGACTGAATCATAACATGGTTCTCCTGATACTGTGGGTTAGTATTGCCTTGCTTGACCTTTTTCCAGAATTCAACAGAGAACAAGATTAGAGAGCAGCAGTGTGAAAGGTTTCATGCCAATGCAGGGTGTAAAACGTTTTGCATTAAGGTGGCAGTTGTCCTTACAATACAGTTTCCCATCACTGGGATTACCTCTTTTTGAGGCAGGAGGACTGTCCCAAGCCCCATGGTTTCTCCCTTCCCTTGCCAGGAGGCAGAGGGAGAAGGAGGGATGCCTGTGCCAGGGTGGCTGGCGCTGCTCTGCGGGACGGGATGGGACAGCTTGGTGCCAAGAGGTGAGGTCATTGCCATCAGGAGGAAGCATCATGTTGGCAGGGAGGAGGGCAGAGGCCTCTCCCTTCCCAGCTGTGTGTGCCTCTGGGTCTGAGCACATGCCAAGCGGCCAGCCAGGACACTGGCAGGCAAAAACATGTCCTGAAGGCCAAGCAGGGCCCCCTTTCTAAAGCAAATTTTGCTTTGCAGATGGAATGAATGGAGAAGATTTGGAGGAATTACAGCTCGCAACCCCTGTTGCTTTCCTCTGGTTCATCCTCCTGCAGGGGTGAGGGTAGCACTCAGTTCAGGGCACACAAACCCACATCGTTCACAGCCAGAGTCAATTCCAGGGATCATAATCTAGATTTTTAAAGGAGACTTCACAGTGATCTGAAAACACCTTGGGCTCCTCTATAGTGAAGAACCATAAAAAAAAATGACATCTTAAAGCGCTTCAAATCATACCTTCTCCCCCACCCCCCGCCTCCACTTTATGTATACTCCTGCCCCTTTTTTTTGTTTTGCTAATTAGAAGACTAATTTTAGAAATTACTCTTGTCCACTCTGGAAAACTAATAGAAAATGAGTAAAAATGTAGTTGCATGAAAATGAAAGTAAGCCTGGGGAAAGGTAATTGGTTATAACTGAGGGGTTTTGTGAACTCCTGTGCCTAATTAGCACGCTGCAAAGAGGAACCTTTGTTGAAACTTCCACACCCTGCTTTCTCAATTAAGGTATAAGGCAGATCATAATAAAAAGAGCTTGAAGACAGCTGGTGTGTCCCCTAGCAAAGCCAAACCTGATTTAGTATTCCTTAAATAAAATAAAGAACCCAAACAAACATACATATACCTTCTTTTCCTGCATATGATTCTTTTTTTTCTCCATGTAATGCAAAGCTCTTTTTCACAGATTCTTAGTAGGAACAAAAAATTTACAGTATGATCCTCATCGCTGATGTGTTTTTAGCCCACAGGAAAAAAGGGCTGGGATGATAATTTTCAGGGTTATGATGGCTGTCAGTAGAAACTTTGCAGGAAAGCTGAATCACTGGGTGAGCATCTTGTTTTCATCTTTTTGTGTTTTGCTATCCCACATCTAAAGAGCGGCTTATGAAAATTCAAAAGGCTTTTATACATGTACATTCCTCTATAAAGAGTCAAAGGATTATAGGCCTCTGTGCTGTCTCGCAATTAGCCACAAACTTATGTACAGGTGTGTGTTTCAAGTTCAGTGCTAGATGCGGCTGTAATCGGGAGAATGATAGAGCGGCAAGATGTTTAAGGATGCTTTTAGTCCATGTGTGAACAAAAAAGACAAGGAGGGAGTGAACAGGATTTACCATGGGTTGATTGCCTTGCCCCACTAAGTAGAAGACAGCAAAGCTATCTTATTATTTTGTGCTTAGATTTGTATCACGCTTGGGTCTGTAACTCAAAATCCAAGTACTCTCTTCTACAAAGAGCCTTTTAACCTCTTGTTATTTATTTTTTCCTGGCAGCAGTGCTTGCAGGACTCCTTACATCCTGGCCTAACACAAGCTGCTACCTCATGCAGAGGAATTTCAGAAGCAGCCCCTGAGCACCTTTGTCCTGTGGGTATGATTCCTCTAACACTTTGCTCTCTCTTGGTAGCTGAGAAATATTCAGAGCAGGTGCTAGCCTGTAGTTGGGCAGCTCAGTAACCTGCTACTCCTCAGTAAGGTATTCATTTTTGACAGGAATTTTGTGTTATGCAAACATGCAGGATGCCCAGTGAGTTGCTGCCTTTGTTCCAGAATAATCCCAGGAAACGATGCTCTGATAAATGGCAAAGATGGTGACTGTGTTAAATGACGTTTGTCTGCACCTCAGCTAAAAGGTGGTTTTCCATAGTGATGGCCCTTACGTATCTCTGTTGGTATTTTCTCACATCCTACAAAGCAAATGCCTCAGGAAGTCATGGCTAATTTTCTGCCTTCTGTCCTAGTGCTGTCAGTTCAGCCTTCTGGTCCATCCACCTGATCCAAACACAGGGCTGAGAACAAGGGCAACACATGGATCTTCTTTGTGCCCAGCTTCCTGCACTGGCCCATGCTTCCAAGGACAGAGCAGACTGGCAAAGCTGTACAGAACGGTCCACTCTAGCAGTGGGAGGTTGGAGGAGCTGGGAGAATTGAGGAGGCTCTCAAGGGAGCAGGAAAAAAGTCCCAAATGTGGGAGGGAATCTTGGCAGAAATGAAAGGGGGGTTGTTGAGCAAAGCATGCACTGGCTCCAGATGCACAGAGCTTGCAATATGTTACGCTGGGAATCTGTGGGTGTGTTTATAAGACCTGCCACTGACTTGCAAGCACAAAGGATGTAGCCTCCTCTTATCAGAAAAATGTGGGCTTTGGTCTTGCAGAAGAGGGAGAATGGACGCTTGCATAAGTTCACATTGAGTCTTCTTTCTTGGTTATGGCCTGATAGAATGGTCCCAAAGGTTGGCTTTGACTGGACTGACTTTGGTTTCTGGCAGACAAAAACGGTGTCTTTAATTGTGGTAGCCTATAAACGAGTTAGTTCCCCTGCAGTTCCCACAACAAAGCTGCAATGAGAATCTGGATGACTTTCTACAGCCCTGGAAAAATCCCTTGTTCCTCACATCTCTTGGGCATACTAGAATATTTCAAGCTAGTTTCACTTTGTCCTCAGTCGGCTCCCTGGAATGAGAACCACAGAGTCACTTCATTTGAGCAAATATTTGGTCTTGATTACTATTGCAGGCTGAGTCCAAAAACAAACAGCAAACATGAGGTAAGCTGAGAGGCACCATTAGCTGAGCAAAAGCTCACATAGTAACCTCAGGAAAGGCAGCAAGCTGAAAGTTGGGTACTTTCATTCTTTTGCAGGGAGGAGGAAAAAAGGGGGAACTAAAATCCTGCTGGGAAAGGAAGAGAGAAGTAAATACCCAGTTAGATGCCTTTTGCTTAGAGGTTTAGATGTGTGATGCTGAAAAGCATTAAAACAATGGGAAAAAAAAATTGAAGTAGTTAAATACTTATCACCTTTATGTATTCTCTGAACTTAGCCCTGTTTTCCAAATATTGCAGTTACCCTGGTACTGAATTCTCGGTTCTGTGAAAACATGGCCCAGCCTGAGACCTATGGAAGGAAAAGAGAAGCAAAGGTGGTATACAGCACTCCACAGCTCTGCCTTACCAGGATGAATTAAACAGCATTTAGATGGATTTGTCAACCTCTTTTAAGTACTTTTTACTTGTCAATATCTGACCCAGACCTGGCAACTATGTTTGCTACCTGACTGTCACAAGCATGACAGTGCAGGGTGGCAGAGGGGCTGGGGAGGGATGTTAAGTCTCCTTTCAGCTTACCCTCTGCTGAGTAAGAATGCCCCCAAGCCTTTCTAAACTCAGGAATCTGAAGCATTTCTTACCCCCTCTGAGAAAGGGAGAAGAAAAAGGCGGTATTTGAGATGTTAATAAAGGATCCTTAGCACTTGTTGAACCAGGGAGCTGTGAGGCTAGGGCAGACATTACATGCATAGTACTCACTGAATTATCACCGAAGGAGCTAAGCTGTAACAGGCTGTGTGAAAATGTTAGTTTTCTGCAGCAAAGAATTGCTGTGTTTATTTCAGGCGGGTAAGAGGATGTGTTCTGATGGCATTTTGGACAAGTCTGGGTAGGCCCAAGGCAGAAAACTCTGATTCCGAATCTCAGTTTTGGGGCAAAGATACTTTTTCCGGATGGCTTGTATTCCTCTTAGCCTTTTTGTATAATGGTATTGGATGCCAGCTTTCTCTGAATTTAAAGCTGAATAGAAAAGCATGAGCGTCAAGAAAACAGGGCTAGAGGAAACAAGGTTAGGAAGGGGAGATACTGAACCAAAAATGCCTGTCACTTAGCATTTAGATAGTAGAGGTGATTATATTAGAACTCCTTGGAGGTAAAGACCGCCTGGGCATTATTCTTAGTATGTCAGATCAGGAATGTGGTGTCTCTATCCATACATAATGAATTTGAAATCTCATCTCAGGGTTTGGAAGAACTTGCACGCTCCAAGAGGAGTTTTCCTCTGCCTAAACCAGAAGTGTTCAGTTAGATGTGGTTCTGAGGTTTCCGTGGCTTCACTCAGAGCACAGCTGTTTGGTACCTGCTTCTCCAATAAAGACCCCTTCTACAATGGAGTCACTCCCATTTTATTGAAACAAGGGACTCTGGCACAAAATACTTACTACACTACGTAACCAATGGGTAGAGATTTATGCCTCCGAATGGTATCCAAATGAGCAGGGATGCTGTATGTAAATGTTCTGGTTTTCAGCTGCAGATCTCGTCATTAGCGTGCTAAGGAAGTAAAAACGTGTTCCTCTTTTACTGATGCTGGAGCAAGAACCACAACGAGGGAGCAGGAGTTCAGCAGGTTGTTCACACGGGGCTGTGTGGGTGGAGGGTTGGGGAGAGGTGAAAAGTAGAATAACTGTTTTAAATGGTAGAGTATTCCAGGTACGGCTCCTCCTCCCCTCCTCAGTCTTGGGGTGCGGGAATAGTTCCCTCTTAAATTTTCTCCATCACCAAAGTCAATTTGAAAGACTTCTGTCACATTGCCTCAGTTTAATCCCTTCAGCTGCGCTGATGCATCTCTCGGTGGGCCTATAAACTAGATCAGTGAACTGATCTTTTTCTTTAACCTTCTTTTTTAACTCTACTTCAGTGATCCAGTTTACAATATGGCTTTTGAAACATTTGCATCAGCACTGCTGGGGCAGTGATAAGCTATGACACAGCACTAGGAATGAATTGCTAGTGGGAGAATAGACAACATCTTAAACCAGCTTTGCTGATGAAGAGGGCACAATGGAATCACACCCCCACATATGAAAATGAGCCATGCCAGAAGGGTTAGTTCTGTTAAGGATAAGATCATTCTGTAAGAAAATGGCTACTCTCCTTCCAACATCTGCTACTGGCTGCTTCTGAGACAAGTTACTGGGCCACGCTTCCCTTATTGTGGTCCAGCGCAGCTCTTTTATGTCAGCTGCTCCTGGTAGAATTTGGATGAACAGAGATAAAACTTGGGCTTAAATGGTTAGTCACTAAATTTGTAAGCTCTGACCCCCCAGTGGAAACATTACTTGCTTTCACTCCTTCCACATCTTAAGTTCATGGGTTTCCACCTTCTTCAGTCTCACAGTTTGAATTTGGCATTTGTTACAGGGCAGAAAAACCAAGAATCAGTATAAGGGGAAAAGGAAGTTATGTGCTAATAGATGGTGTTTACATTGCAGACAAATTTCTGGTTGTTCAGAGGACATAGGTGTGAAGCGCACAGACATACGTGGCTTTCTTCTACAGACCCACCTCCAAAGAGCCATTTCCTTTTGTTACAGTATGTGAAAACCCCCCAAGTTCTCATCTGCATTTGTAGCTGCTGTATGGGTGTATGTATTAAAGCCAGCCCAGAGCTGCTTTTTTTGAGGACTGCTAATTATGAATCTGCACTGAAACGACTGATGTTTCAGGCTTTTGCAAAACAGAACTTCAGCTTCTTAGCAATACCAGATTGTGACATTCTCCAGATCTGTACATGTGTGGTTTCTGTCTAAAGCCACTGTGGTTAGCATTTAGCAATGTGGCTTCTCCACTGAAGCAAACACCTTTTCTATCTGTCACTCTTCTTGTCTCATTCTCTCAAGCTTGTCAGTTAGAAATGTGTTTTGGGAAGAGATTTCTTCTGCCCTGAAAAGCATTGGAAATAATTCACAAAAATTAATTTAGCCATTTTACCTGTTTTGTCAGATACAGAAATCAAATGTCCTTGCATTTATTGTTGAATGCAGAAGTGCTGGCTTCTCCCTGGGATTGCTGCTTGCCAACAAACTTAAGCCCAATTGCCTTGGATTTCACCAGTGCAGGGGAGAACACCATAGTTCAGCAAAGTGGGCATTTGTTTGGTCTGCAGTTAAGGCTGGCAAATTGAAAAGGCATCTTCTACTGCTTAGTAGATTAGTTTTCCTCACTACAAATACTACTACAGTACCATTAATTTACTCTCACCAAACTGGTAAATCTGTCTGCAGTTGAGAGAATGTTTTTCAGAATTCAATGAACATTACAGGTTTGTTCTTCCAAAGGATGCTGGCTTGCAAACACTAGTGGAAAATGTAAGTGAATTTAATCAAAAGGATCCAAGTAAACATCCTGTGAACCTGTAGAAAGTAACAGATGTGTAAAATATAAGGTTTTTTCAGTCATACTTGTCTCTCTCTCTGAGGTGTGTCTCTTTTCCTGGGTAACTTCCTGCCATGAGATCAACACAAAAACCTATTGCATTTATTTTCATAGTAATCAAGCTATGGAAAACAGACGTTTCAAATCTGACTTGCTCCAACTACCGCACATCTACAAATCTGACCATGAGGGAAACACACAGAGTTTCCAAAAGAGGTGGGATACACTTTTTGTTAAGCGAAAGGATGGTGTAAACCTGCAGCAACCTTTGTTCTGAACTCAGTTTTGATGCTTTACTGCTGAAGTTATCAAGAAAGTTTTGATATTGATTAAACAGGAAAGGGACTAAGTTCTAAAATTTAAAAAAGAAAGAAAATAGGATGCCAAACTTAAAAAAGACAGGCCAGCCTGACCTTAAAGTTAAATCTTAGCATCAGGAAGAGCAGAGAACATATCATAGAATCACAGAATTGTTTGGGTTGGAAGGGACTTAAAGCTCATCCAGTTCCAACCCCCTGCCATGGGCAGGGACGCCTTCCACTAGAGCAGGTTGCTCCAAGCCCCATCCAACCTGGCCTTGAACACTGCCAGGGATGGGGCAGCCACAGCTTCTCTGGGCAACATGTGCCAGTGCCTCAGCACCCTTATAGTCAAGAACTTCCTAATGTATACCCTCTTTCAGTCTGAAGCCATTGTTCCTTACATGTCCTTACTGGAAGCTGCTCTAAGGTCTATTTGGAGCCTTCTCTAGGCTGAACAAGCCCAGCTGTCTCAGCCTGTCTCCATAGGAGAGGTGCTCAGGCCCGTTGAGCATCATTATGGCCCTCCCCCAGACCTGTCCTAATGGAATATATATGAAAGTATCAAAGCTGGAAAAGAATAATAATCAAAAAAGCCCAATATCATACCCTCTTCAAAAATTACTTTGTGGCAGACTTTTTATTTCTGCATTTCATGCTTGCAGTCATTATCTTACTTCCCACATTACTACTGCTATCAGTTCACTCTACCTTGATTTCCCAGCTAAGATCTGATGGTTTTCTCCTTTAAAAGCTTTACACTGACTGCTTTCCCTCACTTACTTTCCTTTCACAGCCACTTGGCTGAAAAGGCAGCCTCTCCTGCTCTTAAAAAGCCTTTGAAACATGTAGTTACCTCCACTATTTTCATTCTGCTTCATTTTTGAAGGAGAATTTAAAACCCTGTTGTACAATTAGTAAATATCCTTCCCATATGTTGGTCACTTTTTTTCATGGATCAAAATGAGTCACTGCATACTGCAGATAGTTTCACCATCTAGAATACCTGGTTATGTAGGTATCTGACTGTCACATTTCCAGCTTCCTTTCATCTTCTGCCTTGATTTGCTAGTAGCAAAGACCTATCCTCTACGTTCCCTTCTCACTGCCAAATTAGATTCTCATTTCCATTTTGCACCTGTATTTACATTTATCATCTCTGCTTTTAACAATGACACCTCTGTATTCCTGATACTCAGCTGTACAAATCTTTCAGTGATTTCTCCCACTGTCTTTTTTTGTCTTGAGATACAAAGGTCTAGCATTGTTTCCAAACTGCTGCAGTGAATCTTTCTAAGCCTGAAGTGTTCCACTTGGACAAGTGGTGCTTACTTGAGGCACTTATGCCCTAACTCCTCTCTTTACTCAAGTCTCTCTCACTTCATTTGCCCCCTGTACTCGTACCTTTAATACTGTCATCAGTAAGCTTCACGTTGTGTTTTCCATCACTGCAACCTACACCTGCAAATCTGCTCTCTTTGCAGAAAGCAGGAAGCCCCAAAGGGAAGGAGCCTTGTGTTTCAGCACGCTTGTAAAGTGTGCATTAAACCTCATCTGCATAGCTGGGTCTGACATATGGATTTATATATGCTATACTCTTTTCAGAAGGACTTTTTCCTCGCATCTTGGCTACTCGTGTAAAATGCTTCCTCATTTTACACGTACTGAAATTCGGCCTTGAAGAGCGCTATGGTAAAGGCAAAGAGGCAGAATTACACCACTTCTGCTTTTCCACACCTCTACTGGTTTGGGATGCCTTTTGTAATCCACTTCGAGCTTTCTTTAACATACTCACCGGCTGCTCAAACACCTCAGCAGCATCAGAGGCTGCTTACGCTAATGATGCTGCTTGCCTCAGTTCTGCATGAAACCAGACTCTGTCTTGCATCTTCCTACTTCGCACTGTAAGACAACAAGGCTGAGCTGGGGCTCCTTGCCCGGGTCGGAATCCCCCTCCTCCCATTTCCAGTGGCCTCAGGAACGGCCTCCAGTCGCCGGTGCCGCGGCCCCTCGCCCTGCTTCGGGGGCTGACCCCGAGCTCCCTCCTCCCACCCCTGGGGCAGCACCTCCGCAGTGCCAGCGAGGCAGCGCTTCC
>NW_009943958.1:0-2898 GCF_000696875.1 Nestor notabilis
AAAATAAATTCTTTTTCCAGAGTTCTGTTTCATGGATGTATGGGATGGCATTGAGAATAGTGTTGCATGTAATATGACTAGAGCAGAAAATTAAGACATTATTGTAGAAAAGAAAATACATACATAGTGTTCTTGTAGAAAGTCCTAAGAAAGGGATAGAAAGTGAGCTGCAGCATGGGAAGGGGCTTGGTGATTATGGGGAAAAGTGATGAATGGGTTTGGAGAAGGATTAGGGAGGATTCAGAAGGGTTATATTAGCAAGGCCTAAAGAAGCTTTGTCACACAGTGGAGCCTATAGCCCTTTCTGTGGCTCTTTATCTTGATCTCCTGGGGAGTTACAAGCCCTCTCTCTCTGCTCCCCAGGTAATAGTTCCCAAGAGCTGGGGCAGAGAAGGGTGCAAGGCAGTTGGGAATAAGCAGACCCGTCAGATAGAACTAGTATTTAGCACAGAGGCCCTGGGCGACATAGTTTAGTGCGAGGTGTCCCTGCTCGTGGCAGGGGGGTTGGAACTAGATGATCTTAAGGTCCTTTTGAACCCAAACTATTCCATGATTCTATGAATGATGGAGTGAAAGAAGCTATGTTGTTGCAGTCTACTCCTCTCAGAGTCAAGGGAGATTAGTTGGGTTGTCTGGTTTTGTTTTGGTAAAAAAAGAAGGAAACATTATCAGAGAACCTAGGAGCTGCTGAGTATTTGAAATCCTCCTGAAAATTTAAAATAAAACCCAACCAAAAAAAAAGAACAAACAAAACAAACAGAAACCCACACCCCAAGGAACCAAACAAACCCCAAACAAACAGAAAATAGAAATGAAAACAGTTTTTAAGAGAATAGAGACATTAGATAAGGAAAGTGTCATAGGAGCCAGATTTGAAGAGGAATAAATAGGGAATGGGCAGCAGTGAAGGGAAATGACTCAAGTGATGGTAGGGAGAAAGTGGGACATCTGCCATCATCTGACACTCCACCCTGTTGTCTCTGTTAGGTTTCTGGGTGGACCTTCCCTTGGGAATGTTTTGGTTGCTTTTGTTGCTTTCTGTTGGATACTCAAGCATGGGCATTTTGCCTGTCTGGGAGACATGCCATTCAGGGAACATTGGTGTCTCTGGTTTGCTTCTCATATATGTTGTTATCTTAAGATGTTGTGTGTGTTCAATCCCTGCACTCCACTGATTTTCCACCATGCAAGGTGGAATCCGAGAGCGCCAGAAGGTATCAGAAATTAAGCTTTGAAGATCCAGATAATAAACACTAAGGATTCCACGCCCATCCTTTTTGTGGTAGGGGAGGACATGTGTGGCAGAACGAGTTAAGGCCGCATGAGGACAACATGCCAGGTTAATGATTTAGTCAGGTGCAGGCTTAGATTTGGTCTACTATTTGAGCAGCATGATTTATGTCAGCCTCATTGTGTTTTGTTCCTGCTAGCAACATACTGAGCCAGGTGCTGCAAATAACTTCAAATATTAATAACATACGAGTGATGTGGGTAATTGCAAGAGCTTGGAAAAAAATCCAGTTTGTTTTCCTGTTTAAAAATAATCATGGTGCTTATGATGGGATTTTAGAGCCTCTCTTTTCATGATTGAGAGAATTTTGAAGTTTTTGAAAGACAGTGGAACAGCTTCACGTGGGGAAAGTGAGAGGGATCTGTCCAAGAACATCCTGCAGCGTAGTGATGAAAGATTTGCTCTCACAGGTGTTTTTGAACGAAGGAAGTTGAGACAAGTTCACGTGTGGGAAGATTTATTAGTGCGTGGCATAGCAGATGGCACATAATGGTGAAAATTATGTCTAAATAAACAAAGAAATACAGAAGAATGGGAAAGAGAAAACTCTCCTAGTGGCAGGGTGGGAATAGAAGTGACAGGCAGGCTGGATGAACATCATGTCTTGGGCGTCCTCTTAAGTGCAGCAGCTGGTTCTCTCCCACATAATACTTTTCCTGTACTAACTGTATTAACTGTAGTTTTTCACCAAGAGTCTCCCAGACTTCTTATGGGCTTCTTCATGCTTATGATATTAGTAGTATTAATTGGAGCACACTTTGGTCAGTGGATGATGTTGTGTGCTAATTGGTTGTTGAGATGTTACAAGATATTGTAGGATCCCTCTAATGTAAATGAAAAGCTACAGTCAGGAGAAGAGGAGAAAGGATGGGTGGTTCTCACGCCAGTGGCAGTCATTTCCCTTAAGAACCTACCATAGCAATGCTCTGAGGGTTGGTAGATACCGCCAGATGGTGAGCATAACAAGATGGTGAGCATGAGGACAAGAAAGGAAACATCTACTGCCCCAGAGACTCTGGAAGGCACCACCAGCGGGGTGGGGTGAAAGGGCAAGAGAGGCAAGGCTACAGTGTTGCCGATGAAAGACCCTTGCCTGTATTAGGCAAAGGTAGGGAAGGCACAGGGCAGCAATGGCGATCCAAAACCCAGTGTGGAAGAGGGACTTTTAAGCTGGGTTTCACATGGTGCTTGTGGACACTTGATGTCATCAAATAAAAGGAGGCCGTCTCTCCCATCCTTACAGTATTTTATAGAATGACAGGCTTGAGCATCTGTCTCCAAGAAAAGGTCATTGCTGGAAAACTTAAAAAACCTAGGGTATATCCCTTCAGGCCAAAATGATGATGTTAGAGATGAGCTTCCTTCTTCTGACTGCTGGTTGCTAAGCTGCTCTGTCAGTACTGCTGAAAGATAAGGGTTATTGTTAGGGCACAGCTCCATACTGATGAAGTTGTGTTGCTTTTGAGACTCAGACTAGTAACTCTTCACAAAGAGCTGTATTAACTCTCAGGGATCTTCATCATGAGTGTCATTATGCAGCATGTGAAATTTATCTCTTGGCTGGTATTTTGTTCTGGACAGCCTGGGCAGCTTCCTGCTGCGCACAG
>NW_009943958.1:2929-18131 GCF_000696875.1 Nestor notabilis
AGCACCGTTCTGTGCTCTAGGATCCTGCTTCTAGGTCACTAATTCCCTTTATGTATCATCTGAGCTCCAAGCCTGTGGAGTCCGTTAGATAGCCTAGTCAACATCAGAAAATGCCTATACGTGATAACGCTGCACTGTGCTTATAATAATGATCCAAATGATCCTCTCAGTTTCTGACTTTTAGCACTTTTACAACTATATAGTACTTCTGCCAGAGATTTTCTGCCGTTTACAGTGCATATTGTTTAGGACTAGGCTATGAGAGAGGAATCAGTCTAAATCCAAAGGGATTGAGAGATCCCCTTTGGATCTTATTGAAACTTTTACACAAGCCAGTGTGTCTTTAATTTCTGTTGGTTCCTTTGCATTTAGGCTTTGTGCCAGTTTTTAATAATGATTTTCAACATAAAATCTAAGAATTCTTCATAAAGGTGATCACTATCACTGACCACAGTGACTGGGATATTCACTTTCCTGCCTGTAAAATCAGTATTTCTCTTGTGTCCTCCTGATTGTGGAGTTGTTCAACATTTGATGAAGTATAGGAACAGAGGGATAAATTCCTTAATTACACCCCTTTCTGCACAGAAAAGAAGTTAAGAGGAAGAAAGGGAAAAACACTCGTCTTCTACCACTTTATAAGCCGTGGACCTAAGAAGAAGTATACTGTTTAGAACTTTGTCATTGGTCAGAGAAATTTTAGACCGACATAAGACGTTATGAAAGGCAGTCTACTTGTTGAGTCTAAAGGGAATACTGATATTTGATTTTTACTTAATTTATTTTAACGTATTGCACATTCTTATTTTAATATTGTGACATTCCTTACATCTGTATGCCCTGGTATGTAACTCAGTTACCCAAGGGCTAATTGTTGTAAGGGACATTTACCCTCTTTCTGCAGGCATCATACCTGGTTTTATTCAATAATGATAAAAAGTAGTTTTACATAGGTATCCAAATTTTATTTTTCCTCTTTTTCTGTTGGTGTACATGTAAGCACAACGGGTGACACAGATTTCTTGAAAATCCAGATAAATAGCCACCTTTCCACCTTATCCTCTATTCGCCTCAGCAGCCTGAAGTGCTGTAATAGCTTATATATGAGAGTTTTCCCTTTTAGAAAACACAGATATCCTTCACTCTGTATCTCTAGTATGCTTAAGATCATGACCTAGATGCAAAAGTCTTCCGTGATGGAAGCACTAACAAAAATAGTCAAACTTTTCTCATTTCACCCATTGTGGTAGTTTTATGGGTAATTCAAGGATAATGTATTGATAAAATGTTTTGTTTAACAGGTTCTGCTTTTGATTTGCATTTTAATGATGTGAAGGATGCATCTGTAGATAGAGACTTAGAAGATCAAGAAGGCAGTGACCTTGGATTAACAAGTAAGAGGTTCAGTTTGTAAAATTACACTAATTTAAAGTATCTTTCACTTTTCACTTCATCACCTTGCTCATTTGAAAGTTGGCAGAAGATGCCTCACATAAAGTGACTGGTGACATGTTTGTCTTCAGATCTGAGCAGACCATTTGAGGAGGCAGCTTACAATTCATATTTGGTGGTGGTGATGTTTTGGCATCAAGTAGATATAGGCAGATCGTAGCAGTGGCTTCATTACTGATAGCAAGAGCTAGAAGAAACCAGTGCTGGATAACACGAATTAAGAAGTTATGCCAAATACTAGTTTCTGAGATCTCAACGGTGCTGCAAGCTGTGGTGCCACTCCTATCTTGACTGTGTTTTCTCCCAAGGTGGTTCTTTTCTACTAGAGACTATATTTGTGGTACCTGTATACTTCAGGTTATCAGGGAATCCATACAGAATGACCCAAAATGTTACAGTCTCAATAGGTAGTCATCTAGTTTTATGCAGATTCTTGTTGATAACATTAGTGGGAATATCTTCAGAGGTTTTAGGGCTTTATATTTGTTTCGGTTGATTGACTTACAATTTTCTGTCTGGTGATGATGGTAACGGGTCATTCCTTCACCAGAACAGTTTATATGTTATCTATAAATATTTTCCATGGTTGTTGATGATATGCCCATTCATACAGACCTGGAAAGAAACTGATAATATGTGCAATTTCAAATTTATTTCTCTGCTAGTCACGTTGGGTTCAAAAATTCTACTGCTGCTATAGTTTGTTTGACTGGTATTTCATTTACTGCCTTGTTCTATGCTGCAGAAATGATTATGTGTCATTGGAAGTACCATGAAGTATGGAACAGGAAGGAAATAATTTCACTTGTATGTGGAGAATATAGTTCATGTAGTGTAATAGGTCGACCTTGGTGGGTAGCCAGACGCTCATCCAGCTGCTCTGTCACTCCCCCCGCCTCCCTCAGTAGGACACAGGGCAAAAATAAGATGAAAAAGCTCATGGGTCAAGATAAAGACAGGAAGATCACTCAGTTGCTGTCATGGGCAAAATAAATTTGATTTGGGGAAAACTAATTTATTGCCAATTAAAGTAGTTGGATGGTGAGAAACAAAGAGAAAGACTAAACCAACCCCCTGCAACCTTTTCCCCAGGCTCAAGTTTATTCCCAAATCTTCTACCTCTTCCTTCCTGTCCCAAGCAGCACAGGAGGATGGGGAATGGGGGGCAGTGGTTAGTTCATAACAGTTCCCCTCTGCTACTTCTTCCTCTTCACACTTGTCCCTGCTCCAGTGCAGGTCCTCCCCATGGACTGCAGTTCCTGTCAGAAGAGCCTGTGCCAGCATGGGCTCTGCATGGGCTGCGGTTCTTTCAGGCAATATCCACCTGCTCTAACCTGGTCCTGTCCACAGGCTGCAGAGAACTTCCTGCTTTTACCATAGTCTCTTCCATGGGGTGCGAGATATACCTGCTCTACTGTGGTCTCTTCCAAACCTTCCATGGGCTGCAGAGGCAAATCTCTGCTCTGGCCCCTGGGGCACCTCCTCCACTTTGTTTTTTCCTGACCTTGGTGTTCACAGGACTGTTTCTCATACCTTTTGTTCCTTCATCCTCTGCCTGTGTGACATTTTTTTGCCCTTTCTCAAATATGCTCTCCCAGAGGTGGTACCAGTATGGCTGAAGGGCACACTGTGTCCTGCAGCAGGTCTGCTAGAGCCAGCTGGAGCTGGCTGTGCCTCTCCTGGCCATCCCTGCAGCACCGCCTCCCCCCCCTAGCCTTGCCCTGTGAACTCAAGACATGCAGGCAGATTGTATTTGCCAAAGTTCAGCTGGATTTGAAGATTATTTTAAGAACCAGAAAAGAGATGGTTCTTCTGTTACCATTTCATGTTGTTTGGGGGCTTCATTTTGGCTCTTAATTAATATTTAAAAGAATTCTTGCTTGGCCAGATTTTTTAACAAACTCCCTTTATTTTGTTGCTTCCTTGCTCTTGTTGCAAAAAGCAGTGTACGTTTATTGTCTGGTGTATTACATACATCTGTGGTTATATGCGTGTCCTGTATCTTCATCATATATTCGGTCATGAGGCTGACCTTGGTATCATTTGCTGGGTATTTCAAGGTTTATTTTTTTTGAGATATTGTGGCAGCGCAGCTTACGATGAGCATCCCTATCTTTTTGTTTTGAAATACTTCTGAAAGGAATGATGCCCCTGATTATATGAATTCACCTGTTTTAAGCAAAGCCAGAAAACTAGAATCATGACCCTTGCTTTAAGCATAATCATTTGACTGCATTTTTAGGGTTTTGTTGTTTGTGGTTTTTTTAGAGAAAAGGTAGTGTCATTTTTAGGTGCTAGTCAAACATATTGATGAATAAACCTTCACAGTAAATATTGAACTGTTTCCTGACCAGGAAAACTTACTGCATCTGTGAATTTATATGTAAGTAATTGCATAATTGAATTTCCTTTTTTATTACCTGTTTATTATATTATTATCATTTGTCCTGGTTTCAGCTGGGACAGAGTTAATTCTCTTTGTAGTATCTGGTGCAGTGCTGCGTTTTGGGTTTAGCCTGAGAACAGTGCTGATAACACAACGATGTTTTAGTTGTTGTTCAGTAGCGCGTAACCTGAGCAAGGACTTTTCAGTCTTACATGCTCTGCAGTGAGGAGGGGCACAAGAAGCCAGGAGGGAGCAGAGACAGGACACTGGACCCAAACTAGCCAAAGGGGTATTCCGTAGCACAGCACATCGTGCCCAGTATATGAACCAGGGGGAGTCACCCAAAAGGGACCAATCATTGCTCAGGTCAGGCTGGGTATTGGTCAGCGGGTGCTGAGCAGTTGTATTGTGTATCACTTGTGTTTCTTGTTTTCTTTGTTTTGCCTTTTAGTTTTGTATCTCTCGCCTTGTTATTTCCCTTATTAGTAGTAGTTGTAGTATATTTATTTTATTTACTAAACTATTCTTATCTCAACCCGCAGGTTTTACTCTCCTGCCCATTCCACCCAGGGAGGGTTTGGGGTGGGCGAGTGAGCAGCTGTGTGGTACTTAGTTGCTGGCTGAATGTAAACCATTACATCATTATTTTGGGAAATTATGAGCAATGCATTTGTTTGACTAAATTATTATTAATTTTTACTTTGTTTCAAACTAATTTTTCATAGATAGTTGAGTACATTTGACAGTTAAATCTATTGAATAAAAGCAAAAGTATGTAGACGGAAGAAATTGTGCGTATGTCTGATAATTACGCTGTGTATGATTTTCAAGGTATGTAGTCTCACTTGCTTAACTAAAATACATATTTTTCTTAATACTTTAAGTTTCAGTCTGTTTCTCCACTTGCGTTAGTTGTTGGCTGTAAAAATGCGTAAGCTGAATAACTGGATCTGAAAAACTTTTCTTCGTAGCTGCAGATGAGGCCACTACTGTAAAAAGCTACAAAGTCTGTTTTCAGGCACTAGGAAAAACTAGTGCCTCAAAGTGTTCAATTTCAAGTGTTCCATTTAAAAAAATATTTTTGCAATAGGAGATAAATAAAGGTTGGGAGTTTTTAATGGGAGATGTTTGACTATGTAATTTAACGTGCATTTGACTGGACTTTCAGAAAAGTGCTTACCAAAAGCTGTGTACTGCTTTGGAACAAATGGGCTTTTTGTTTGTTTTTTTTTTTCTTCCCCATGCATACACAGGTCAAAGATTAGTGGGAAGTTCAGCACCTGTCAGTATTGCAAGTTCTCTTGTTCGTTCCTCGTCTTTACATTCGTCATCATCCCTTTCAACTTCTCCACTCAGTTCTCTCTCACAATCGGTGTCTCAGTCTTTTGTTTCATCCACTACAGCTCCTTTCCACCAGCTGCCTTTGAAGACAGAACATAGCATGTTAGGCACCTCAGCTTCTTCTCACAACTCTTTAGGTGAGTAAGTTGAGAGCTGTATTTTGTGTATTTTAGGAGGGAACTTAATGGCAGGTAAGAAATGTTCAGTTCAGAGCTTTGCATGTTTCTTATGACTTCATCTGGACGGCAAAGCCCAGTGGTTGTAATTGATAACACTACTGCTAATGGGCTGTATGTGGTATGTGGGTGTTGTGGTTTAAGCCCAGCTGGTAACTCAGAACCACGCAGCCCCTCGCTCACTCCCTGCCTTCTTCCTCCCCCTGCTCCCAGGGGGATTTGGAGGAGAATCGAAGGAATGTAACTCCCACGGGTTGAGATAACTGCACTCCAGTAACTAAGGTACAATACAAACCACTGCTGCTACCAATAATAATGATAAGGGAAATAACAAGAGGGGAGGACGCAACCACTCACCACCCGCCAACCAATACCCAGCCTGACCCAGGCAGCGATCTGGGCCTTCCGAGTAGCTCTCCCCAGTTTCTATCCTGGGCATGACGTGCTGTGGTATGGAATAGCCCTTTGGCCAGTTTGGGTCAGGTGTCCTGTCTCTGCTTCCTCCCGGCTTCCCCTCCTCCCTGGCAGAGCATGAGACTGAGAAAGTCCTTGGTCACAGTAAACATTACTGAGCAACAACTAAAACCATCGGTGTTATCAGCGTTGTTCCCAGACTGAAAGTCAAAAAACACAGCACTGCACCAGCTACTGAGAAGGAGAAAAATGACTGCTGTAGCTGAACCCAGGACAGTGGGAGAAAGTTCAAGGAGTTTACTTCTGTTCCTAGTGAAGGGAAAAAATTCTTGAAAGAGGAGACGTATTCAGAGGTGTTTGAAAGGAGTAAAATAAAGGGTTTGCATACAGGCAACAAGAATGCATTTTAGTTGCAGCATTTTGCTAAAGGAAAACACAAAACAGAAAGAGGAAGAACTAAAATTAGGTATGAGCTGCTAGGAACAGCCCATTTTGTATATAAATGAATTCTCACTATTCCTTCTCCTTCTGTGGACTGTACTTTTATTAAAAGCGGCAAGAAAAAGAAAAAAATAAAAAAGTGGTAAGTCTCTTGAATTGCTGTAAATACCGAAAACATTTTCCTGACTGTCACGTTTCTGAAGGTAGCGAAATAATGTTATGAGCCTTGCAGGTGAAAGTATAAATTTTGCATATGTGGCACATCTGTTTTGTTCAGCATGTGAAAATTTTGCAGCAGTGCATGCAGAATAATTGTTTTTTCTGCCTTTGTTTTACAGGTTTAAATGGTGTTACAGGGAGCACTTGGGACTTTGTAACTGGGAATTTCTCTCCTAGTCCATCCCCAGTACTAAGCAGTGGCACTGCCCCATCAATAAGTTCAAATGCCACTGGGAATGAACTAACTCAAGTTAGACAGGAACTTGATGATGCCAAGAGAAAACTAAAACAATGGGAAGAATCTTGGCAACAGGTAAAACAGGTATGCTAATTTGTGGTAACATTAAATTATATACCTATATATTTTAACAAGCAGGCTGTTACTACTCTTTCTCCTTTTTACATATCTTCTTATCCTTGGACACAGTTTTATTACAGTCTGTCAAAGGAATGTTTTTCCATCCTTGAAATGCTAGCAACATAAAGGAAACAGCTTTTTAAAGGGCAGTTTATTTTCCCAAGGTTAATCTGCCTCTCTAGACAGGGACACTTACACATAATCAGAACAGTGCTGAACAGCAACATATCTTGGTGTTTCAGTAACAAAAGATATATATTCCCTCCCATACCTCTTTTACATGGTAAGCATGCAAATAAGTAGCGGCTTGTCAGCAGCTGTGGTTGGATAGTGTGCCTGGACAGTACGTAGCCACCTCAGCAGTCAAACTGAGGTTGTTTGATAACTGCCAGTCATGCATTTTCTGTAGTCCTTTCCTTCCCCTCATGTTGTTTTCTCTATGACGAGGAGTAGCTAAGTAGCTGTACTAATTTTTGATAGGTTTTTTATGTCTCTTGACATCAAATAACAAATTTAACATTTAAAATATATTTCATTTTGTAGAGTTCCAAAAAGCCTTCTGGCTGTTTACAGCCAAGTAACAGTGACATATCTAAAAATCACATTACAAATTACAACACAAGAAGAGTTGTTAATTAGAAGGTAGGATAAGTACAAAGAAGTGTGAAATAGACAGTAAATGCATTGTTATGTCTTTTTGCTTTTTGAATTTTTCTTCTTTTGTTAATTTTTAAAAAAATATACTCTGGAAATCTCTTTCTCCCAGGCATGCGATGCGTGGCAGAAGGAGGCTCAAGAAGCAAAAGAACGTGCTGACATCGCAGATGCGGACAAACAGCTCGCTCTTCAGAAGAAGGAGGAAGTGGAAAACAAAATAAAGAAGCTAAAGGCGCAGTTAGCTGCTTGTCTGTCTACTACGCTACCTTATATGAAAAAGCATGGAGATATAGATAAGATATCATTGCCAAAGCTTCGTTCCTTACAAAATCAGCTGCACTTAGATTTAGAAACAATAGATGAGGTGAGTTTTTTCATCTGCATAACTGTTTTTGATTGACTGAAACTGGCAGCTCAATAACCTTTAATGAAATTTTTATGCCAGGTTTCATTTCGAAGAGCAGTATTGCTCTAAGTGTTAATAAGCTGTTCTTTTCTGGAATAGAGGATGCAGTAGATCTCTCAACCTTATGGATTCTTCTTCTGAGAATTTGTTCAGCTGTCAGAACAAATTACAAGTGATTCACAAGAATTCTTGGCTGATTAAAGAAAAACCAAACTAACAAAATGTTTAAAGCCAGCTTTTACCCCCAGCATTTTGGGCACTACCTAAATAAATGAAAATAGTTGCCCTAAGCAAATGAAATTAGTTGCATGCCTTTCACTTCTTTAGAAGGTAAGTGGTGAGGTTCCCTGCTAGGAGTTTGTGTCAGAGCAGCCAGTACAGACTTGGAGTGGAGAATTACTGACATTAGAAGGGATGTCTGGAGATCACCCAGTCCAACACCTCGCTAAAAGCAAGGTCTACCTGGGGAGGTTGCTCAGTGCCTTGCCTGGTAGTGTTCTGAGTATCTCTAAGGATGGGGAGCCCACCACCTCTGAGGGCAATCTTTTCCAGTGTTTGACCATCCTCACAGTAAGAAACGTTTTTTCTTATGTCTGTGTGGAATTTTAGCTTGTACCCATTCGCTCTTCTTTTATTGGGTACTACTGAAAAGTCTGTCCCTCTCTGTTTTACTCTCTCCCATCAGGTATTTATACAGACCAGTAAGATGCCATCTCTTTGAAAAAGCTAAGTAATCTCAACTCTTCCAGCCTCTCCTCGTATGTCAGATGCTTCAGTCCCTTAATCACCTTAGCAGCATATTGCTGTATTTCACCTTCTCTCAAATCCAGGCTCAATTTCTGCCAAAATTTAAGATGCTCTTTTACTGCCAGAGTGAGGGCATTTCTCAGGGCTCTCAAAGCTGGGAATATCAGGTGCCATCCCTCTGAGCACATCAGTGAAGATAATAATGACCATGTACTGTTTCAGGCACCATACTTCCAACCTTGCTGGGCACAACTTGGTTTCACATTGCTTTCTTTCCTGCAGACTCAAGGGGCAGCAACACCACATCTGCCTCCAATTCTTACTGTTTTGTTTTGACTGTGACAGGATTGTCCAGACCAAAAGAAGGTTTCCTTGCACTCCTGGGACAGTCTGCCATGCTTCAGTACTTGTTTGAGTTCAGCAGTGTCTTCTCTGTCTCAGTGAACCTCCTGTCCAGTGCAAACAAATAGAAAAAAAAAGCTAGGCTCTCTTTAGAAGAATTTAAAACATAAATTAAATCTTTTTCAATAAAGAAGGTGGAGAAGGGCAAAGCTTGCTAGTTACCAGGCTCCTGTTACCAAGTACATTTGCAGGATTCTGGATTGGATTAGGGACTGCTATTGATTTTCTTTTACGGGAGATTTTAAAGAGGAGCAAGGGAGTCATTGAATCACTTACCAAGGACTTCGTTACGTCCTTCAATGGAAGTCATCAGAACCATTCCAGCGTCTCAGATTTTCTCTGCTGTTGTGGCCTCTTCTCACCCAGCTCTTCCAGGAGAAAGTTGCTGTCTTAGGCAGTGCCACACATAGCATTCTGGTCTTGCTCTTCAAAAAGTAACACAGCTTTTAGGTTCTTGTTCCTTAACTTTTTCTTGTTCCTTAATAGGGCCGATACGACTTATAACATGGAGACATTCATTGCAATTGTAACATCCTCCGTGAAGTCTGTATCTTTATTGAAGCCTGTAGCTTTACTGAAGTGTCACAGATTTGGGATGCTTCCATTTTGTCCTAATGCATGGCATGAGAAAAATGTAACAGTGGTTTGAAATGGCAAAATGAGGGAGTATATTAATCTTTTTTTTTGGTTATTTGGTTTTGGGTTTGGGGGGGGGGGGGGGGGATTTTGGGGGGGGTTTGATTATTTTTTTTTCCTGCCTATTTACATCACTTATCCCAATTATGCAGGAAAATTTCAGTGAAGAGGTTTAATCCTAGCTATTTTCCTTTCTAAAAGCACTTATACCCCTCCAACTGCTACTTGGAAGGTTGCACGTGCTTTGATATTATGACACTCAGTTCAGCTGTCATACAAGAACATTGTTGTTTGTGTTGTTGAATTAGAAGTTTACTCAGGACAACTAGGTGTAAAGCTGTTAGAATGCAACTGTGTACTTTGGAATTGGTTTCACTGAGTTCAATAATCTTTTTACAGGTGATTTTTCAGCTTCAATCAAAGAAGTGTATCCTGTGTCAGGAAGGTGATTGTAGTATTACCCTGAATCCACGTCAGCATTATGTACTTTGTGATCACTGTGCAGCTGCACAAGAGGAATGTCCCTGCTGCCAGAAAAAAAAAAATCTGTGGTAACATACATGCATAGTCCTCCTATCACATTTATGAATTAAGTAATTCTGTGGTTTTGTAGTTTGTATAAGAATTATATCACTCATAATTAACCAATTTAGTAGTGCTAGACTGATTTCTATTTTCATGTAAGAAACTTAGTTGCTTTAAACTAGAGAATAAGGCCTGCTCACCTTTACACATCAGCTTCAGTCATTTGATGAGGTTCTATAGTCTTGAGGTTTTTTTATTCCACCTCAATCCCATTCCAGCATTTTCTGACTCCCACTTATGTTCCTAGTGAACAAGCTACTTAGGTCCATTTGCACTGTAATCACTTTGTATAAATCTTACTGCAATGCCTGAATGATGTGTTTATACCTGGTTTTTTTTCACAAACAGAAGATGGATGCATAGATACAGTAACTACATGGACAACGGTACAAATGGTCCCTTTGCCATGTCTGTTGTGTGTGGAATGCAGAGCCAGTATTTTGGAATCAGTGTAACACTATGTTTACTTGGACATTTGAAAACCTCTAATTAATATAAAAGCACTTTTTAATTACTGCGTTTTGTTAGAAGATATGTTGTAAATTGCTTCAAGCTGCTTTCTAGGTCTTATGTTTATTTTATAATATGCAATAACATGATGTGTTAAATGTGTACTGTGAAAACAAGTATTTCATGTGGTTTTACTGTTAAATCACAATATGATTAAAAAGAAATGAGAATTTATCTAGTTTTTTTACAATTTATAAGTTAACTGCATACTGTAGTATTTATAAATGTACCAGCAGAGACAAAACCAGACCAGTTTTAGTGAACAACTGTGCATTTGCATATTTCCCTCAATTTGGATGTTTGTAGTCCTAAAGTTTTTGTATATCTCCTAACTTGTGTGGTACACATCAGGCGCAAATATGACATACATAATATTACCAAGTGCCTATACCCAATATCCTATGAAATAGCAGAAGACATAAAAGAAGAATTTTGCAAATGATTTCTATTGCTTAATTTTACATTAAACAATTTGACAATAACTAGACTAAATCTCTTGCTTTTATAAATATTTTAAAATACACTTTTTTTCAGAAACGAAATAAAGCATGTTTGAAAGGAACTACAAAATTACTCAAGTATGTAGTCAGGCAGTGACACTTCGACACAGTGATTCTTTTAAAGGGTGGTAGTATCATTGCTTCATCCTGGTAGTTGGGAACATGCAGTTCAGGAAGAGAAGAGAATTGGTTAGTGCATGTATATTTTTACTTTTCTTACCTGGAATAATTGCCTGCATTAGTCTCTTTTTTTTTTTCCCTATTAAATTCAGGTGTGACACTGGTAAACTTAGATTGAAATGACCTGCTACTGTGTTATGTGATTTGTATCTCCAGATTACTGTATTCAGTACAAAAAGTGAGTTCACACATGCAGCAATGAGTTAATGTATTTAAAGTTCAGTCATGATAAAATAAGAAACAAGATGTATAATAAAACTGTTATTGACGAAACAGAGCTTTTAGAACTGTGTCAGCATTAAATAAAGGGCCCAAGCCAGTAGTACTGAAATCACTGTATCCTTGGGTTTTAGCATTCTTTGTACAAAGGCCTGAGTTAGCAAAAAATCATTGCATGTTTTCTGTGGGATCTAAATGCAGAGACTTGTCACTGCTTTCCTAGAAGATGTCAATCTGCAGGAACATTGGAGACCTTTTGGGAAGGGACAAGTAGGATAAAATATGAAATACGTTTCTGCTTGCTCCTGTTTCAAAATTTTGTCTGAAGATCACTTTAAAGGCCAAAGTTGGATTTAGTAATGGGGTTTTTGTTGACTTTTACAGTTTCTCTAAAATGTTTGACTGAGAAAAGTATAAAATTGGGACAGTATTTGCATTTTTAAACACACTTTTCTGTCCTAAAGTGACTTTTAAAGGTAGAGCCAGCTTTGGACTTTAAAAAAAAAGAAACTTGCAACACCAAGTTTGGCTGTAGACATTCATGGTTTTCGTTTTGGGGATTTTTTTCGCATCTGTGCAGTCTATGAACAAAGACTGATTTTTGAACCTTAACAGCATTTTGGAGTAAAGCAAACCTGGTTATGTAAGGCTTTGTTGTTTGGAGGGTTTTTTTTATTTGGGTTGTTTTAAGACTGATCAAATCAAAGAATAACATGCAATTATAGTTTGAAATTATGTTACATATTTTTCAAAAGCAGTTATTTTCAACACTGGTTTACTGTATTTATCTAGTGTGGAACAGCATTCTGCAACCATTGTGCTCACAAAAATGTTTAGAAATGTCTTACTGAAAATTTTTGCTTTGGTGTTTTAGAAGAAACCAGCTTAGGCCACACTGTGCTGCCCATATGCACCTAAATGACATTTGTTACCCATGATACAGAAGTGTGCTGTCTTGTCCAAGTTTATAGTTCTTCTTGTGTATTTTAGTGCGTTTGCCTGTGTTGTAGGGCTATTTTTGGTTCCTGTTTTTCTTGGTAGTAACAGGCAATTTTCCTCATCCTGTGACACTAGCAAAACAGGAATATGAACAGCACTGGCAGTGTGAATCATCACATTCACACTCATAGTTTAAATGTGCTGCATTTTTAGAGGCAATGAGCTTATATGGTTAGTCTGTTGCTTTTTATATTTGTATGTTTTGAATTTTACAGCGATGAATCTTGGAAATAATTATGTGTTCTATAATAATAACAGTACTGAAAATTTTACAGGTGATCCCTGCAAGTTTCTCTGGTTCTGAATTGCAGACAAATTTAATAATTACTACAAACCGTTTTGTGGAGAAGGAAAAAACACATACGAAAAAAACATAGGTATGTGTGAAATCCTCAAACTGGGCAGCCTGCTATAGCTATAGACGAATCCTTAAGTAATCATTTGAACCGTGCGTCATCATACACTCCAGTCATACGGAAATAATACAGTTGTTCTTCACAAAATTACTTTTGTAAGGAATTGAGAACGAAATTTCTGTATCTTATTAAAGCAAGATAATTGCGAATACAAAGAAATACATGACGTAAAATGAAGGATAACAAAATACATGCAGTTGACTAGTTGACAACTACTTGGAAGAAGTCGAAAGTGAAACCCAGCCCTTGTAAGTATTTGTCCTCATGCTGTATACACTATCTAGAAACAGATACGTTAAAATTATTAATTAAATTAAAACTAACTTTCAGTGACACTGCAGCAGAGTCACTTGCTGAATTCACAAAATGCATAAAAGCAACTAAATAGATTTTCGAGATTCATTTTGGTGTTTGACAAAGTTCGGTGTAAATTTTTGTAAGAATATAAATTTTAATGTGAATGCCATTATGTTGTCACAATTATTTTAGCCTGGGGAATAGTAGATTAAAATTGTGATTTCTCAGGGGCTTTACAGTTAGGAGCTGCAGTGTAAACAGAAGTATACTAATTACAGATAGATCCCAAGTTGCATGTCAGAGGCTTATTATTAGTCTTCTTTGAATCGCAGATTATTAGCTTACTCGTTTTGTTCTGTAGCGTTATCAGAGCATCCTAGTGTTAAATATAGGTAGTAATATTATTGTCACAGTGTGTGTATGTAACCATGGTCATCATCAGACCCTAAAGAAATACAAAATTTTTACTCGTGTTAATTTATGGAAGCCATTAATGTTTTGAGTGTAAAGGCAGAAATGATTTTGTGAATGAAATTGTTCTTAATACAAAACATACTGTTTATAATGAATACTTATTTACTTGTAATGAACTGTTTAAAACTGGTAACACTCGTTAAAACTTTTTTATGCTATAGCATTTATGCAATGGTTTACAGAAGTCATGGAATTATTTTTATTACCAACATGGAAATAAAATTTTGATCTTTATTTCTGGGCTACGCCGTGTTTAGAGACTCAAAAATTTATAGATATTTTCTTCTGCAATCTCATTATGGCATTCCTAATCATTTCAGGGATTGACATTTACTGTTTCAGTGGAGAAAGAGGCTTAACTATGATACGAAGAAACTGATTCAGCAGAAGGGTCTACAAGACAGAGGCTGTCGAAGTAATTAAAGCATTATCACTTTTCCATTCCATTCTTACCTGTACCGCATGTCCTTAAGAACATACAAAGTGACCTGTGGGGCTGGAGCTATTGTCGGAAGTCTATACCGGTGTTCTGTCCCTAACAGTGGCAACAGGAAATGCTATTTAGGAGACATACATAGTCTTGCCACTTTCTGCAGTCCAGTATCTGCCTCTTCTACCCTCCAGTGTTAAGGACATTAGAAACTGCAGCCTATTTAGTTTCACCTTATACAAGAAGGTAGCCTTGCATCTTTCCAGTGCAAAACTGTGACCTTCATAAGAGGGAATGTGACAACATTCAGTACTGAGGCTGTGGGTTTACCAAGGTTTTCTGGAGATGTGAAGCGGTAGCTTCGTGTCCTGCTGTCATCCGTATCCCTCCTGGTAATGTCCAGGACTTTTTCAGACTTCACATCTTTTTAACCCAGCACATGCAGCGAGGCGAGTAAATTGACGTTGGTGACTGGAAGTCCGCATGCTGTCCGTGCACGAGACATTACAGGTGCACCATCAGTTCCCCTGGTTTTGACTCTGATTTCAGGTAACCGTCAGATGTCTCGAGTTCTAGTTAATCCGTGCATGCTGCCTAAAAAAAGGAGCCTGCTGAGGCGCGAGACTATCGAAGTAGACCGTTACCACGTCTGATGTCAAGGGACGATTTAAGCACCAGCAGTATAGTTACCTGCACTGTTTGAGCCGGGGCACGGGTCGTGGGCGCGGGGGAATGGTGGTTGGTTTGGTTTTGTTCTTGGGCAGGGCAGGGAGGTGAAGAGCTCTTTTGAAGCAGAAATTGAATCCGGAGGCAGAGAGACGGTGCCGGGTGACGGAGGGGTTTTGCTGTTGGAAGAAGAGCCCGGTGGCAGCAGTCGCTGCGCCGTCCGCGGGGCGTGGGCCGGGCTGGTGCCACGGGAGCTGGTCGGAGAAACCCGGGGCTCCCTGCGGAGCAGTG
>NW_009943959.1:0-23728 GCF_000696875.1 Nestor notabilis
GGCTGGCTAGCTAGCTCCCCTCGTCCTCTCACAGCTACCGAACACTCACAGAGCCGCACCTCGTTCATCTCTGCCTTGCGTTTTCATTTCTGTTCATAATTTTGATTCTAAACCAACCTTGCACCTCCTGCGCTCCAGCTGCTGTCATCTGTAGTTCCCAGCACACTTTCTGTTCCACGATCTAAGTCCTTGCTGGTGGCCAATACTTTCACTGGTCCTCTGCAAAGCCCAGGTGGAGATGTTTCCACATGGAAGGTACCTTCATCAAGTGCCATTTCTGAAGCAGTCTCCCCTCGTTCCAGGGCTTTCATCTCAATGTGGCTGATCAAAGGGGCACCTTTGTGAGGCAGTATCAAAAGCTGCAGCACAAAGGTGGTAGGTGGAGCTCACTCCTCTCCAGTGCACAAGAGCTCTCGCTTACTGGAGAAACACATTAAGCTGCTTGGATTTATCTTGCTGTGACAGATCTATGCTGACTGTTCTTTGTTTTCTAGGAGCTCATAAACTAGTTACTTGTTCATTGTAGTTCCAGCAATTAAGTTACAATCAGAGACATTCATAAGCAAGTTTTCCTTTCTTTTTAGATGTGGGCTTCAAACAATCATCTCCTTGCTAGTTTAGCCAGCCTGTGATCTTCCTTCTTTTAAGATAGACATTTTTGGCCACCCCAGCTCAAAAGTTTTCACAACAATTACAGAGTGCTGGCAAAGTCATAACAGGGGTCAAAATCCCTTTCTGACACACACTCTTTAGCAGGGTTACTTTTCAACTTAAAACCACATCATTCATAAGAGGTAACTGGAGGTTGCAGCATGATCTGTAACTAAGGTTTGCTTCCTTATTCCTAAACTGTTACCTCAACTCCCTAAGCAATGTCTTTTGAAAAGCAGACATCGTAACATCATGTGTTATGCCCCGTTTTAGGGAAGACTATGAGATATGACATAGCTTATACAAGAAATAAACAACATTAAGTGAAGTTAGAACATTTCTTGTCCAGCTGTGGATACAGATGTGTCCACACAGCTGACTACATTGCCAGTACTGTGAGCAGTGCTGTGCCAGAGCAGGAAGAAGGCCAGTTTTTAGTGATGCTATCTGTCAAAAAATAAGCTTTCCTTTCCTCTTGTTTTGGTCACCTTCCAACAGAAATACAACTCCTACAACTAGCAGGAAACACTAGAATGATATCCAAGCTTCTAGCTGAGGCATCTAGTTAAAGCCCTATTATCCAAAGAGTCCATAATATAGAGCCAGAGATTTAACAGCAGCTTCCAGAGATTTGGCAAAACCTCACACACTGTAGAGGCACTCAGATTCTTTCTAGTGAGATTCACTGCTTTTGCACTATTGACATGTTTCAAAACTAAGGCAGACAGTGTAGAACAACAAGTTTATTAGCATGTTTAGTTGTGGGCTCACTTGTACTGCTCAAAATGGGGCCAAATGCAAAGAAATTTCTCCTAAAAGGAGCCCAGGATTTTTGTATCTACCATGCAGGTAAATCAAGAGTTGCTTCTAATAGTCATGGCATCATCTTGCTCCGCCAGTCCATTTCTGCCCCTTATGTGCTTTATGCCAGTTAGGTAGAGAGTACTTACTCATTTTCTCCTGTCTCCCTCAACTCCAGTATAGTCACTGACCTTGTAGTTGCATTAAAAGATTGTTAGTAAATTCCTCTATGCTGGACTTGTGTGTTCTCACCTGCTGTCAAATGCTGATGGGGCTGGGCAGCTTCAAGCATGCCTTAGCAAAGCAATTCATTATGTTGGCATCTTGTTAGAAAGCACTTACTGTCTCTAAGAACAAGTGCAACAGGAATACTTCTTGAGAGAACCACAGCAGCACAAGTGGCTTTCAGACTTCCTTTAGGATTTGCAGAACCCTGTGTGGTTTTTAGCAGAAACACTGCCTCCTTTGTAGCAAGCACAAGCCTAACAACATGCTTCCTTTTCTGAGCAGTCCTGTAGAAGCACTCCATAGGCCCTAAGCTGAAGGATACGAAAAGAAATGTCCATCTAAAACAAGGAACAAACACAAGAGGCCTCACAAGAACACAACTGCAGTGGCTTACACCAAAGATTTGTTTAGCCCATTCTGCCTAGAGTACTGTCCCAGCTTCTGAACACTTTTAATAGGGATTTTCTCAGCCTGATGTGGTCTGTCTCAACAGAGTTCTCTGTTAAGTATTCCTCCTCTCTTGAGCTAGAACAGTTTTGCATTCACAACATCCTTGACCTAGCAGTTGTGCCAGGGCATGGAAAACCAGCTAGTTAGATTTGATTAACCAGGTTCCTGCATTGGTTGAGACAGCAAACAGTTGGTACCTATCCCTTACACAAGCCAAAACATCAGAGCCTACCTAATTCCTTGCAGTGGCTGTACTCCAAGTCTCTGATCATGCTTGTTGTCCTCTTTGAACCTTTTTCAGTTCTTCAGTATCCTTTTGGAGATGACAGGCTGTGACCTGCATTGCAGTGTTTTAAGACATAGGTGAGTCATCTTTATGTCATACCAAGTTAGCTCACTGTATTGGTTTGCTTTTTAAAGTGTATTAACTACTTAGGTTTACCCTTGAAAAGAGATGAAGTCTCATTTTATTTCACACATGTTCATCTAACAGTGATAGTCTGCTTCCCAAATGATGGCATTACCTGCAGCCAAGAGGCTGGATCCTATCATCAGTTACTTTGTGCAGTGCATCAAATCAATGCCAGACTCTAAGGATCTTCCAGAATCAGGATCCAGCAGCAGGGAGGGGAAAAGACAAAAACCACACATGCTACCTCAGTAAGTTGAAATGAGCAAATCCTACTGAAATGCCATTCAGATGTTGAAGAGTCTCCTCTACACCTGTGTTGGTGTTAGCAGCACAGAATGTAATCAGCAATATCATATTAGATAGTTTCTTCCAAGGTCCCCACCTCAAGTATGAGAAACTGTAGGAGTCCATCATGTAAATAGTATACACTACAAGTCTCACTTTAAAGAAACCCAGATTTGGTTAGTTGCATGTAAAATTTAATGATAGAGGGAAAGACTACTCATTAACTTTCTCTTTAAAGAAGTGGTTTTTCTCTTTCCTTGAGCGCTTCCTAAGAAAATAAATACTTTTTTTCTAAGAGGTTACTTCTGGCTTGACCATAAGTGTTCAATGGAAGTTTGCTAGTTTTATGTATTTAAAGCAATTAACACTTGTTTTGCAAAGGCCACCTGTTAGCAATTCTAATGCTTGTTTCTGCTTATTGGGGGCAGCTGGAAAGATACCAAACAGAACAGCAAGAAAAAGCAAGATTAGTTCTATAACCATTATTAGCCTAGAATTACATTTTCCAGCCATTTTGGCTTGAAAAACCTTTTACCAACTGTTAATACCAATATGAGTATTTTTTAACTCAGATTTAAAAAAAAAAAATCTTAGCAACACAAGACCAAAGATTTGTCTATTTTGCACTCTTGTCCATGCAAGAGATAACAAGTATTTGTTCCCACTGCTTGTGTCCTCCTTGCCTGTTCCTTTTGTTCGCTCTTCTTACATCAGCAGTCTCAGGATTCACTTCCTCTGGTGGCCTGCCAAAGCTCAAATTAGTAAGTAACAGGAAGCTGTCAGAGATGCATTTACAGGGCCAGGCCTTCACTTCACAGGATGGCTTCTATCATGGTGTACAGTATCTGTGAGGACTAACACACACAATTTGTAGATGCAGTTCACACAGCTCAGAGCCCAGCCTAAAAATAGTTACACAGAAGCAACTTGGCGCTGAAGTGACAACTGATATTTGTGCTCCCTGAATTAATTGACTAAATTATGCTACTTTCAAAATTATCTCCCCTATGTATTGCAAAATACTTATCAGGGCAATGCACAATCCCATGCAGATGTATGGACCCTTGGAGAAGGCACAGGGAATCTCTCACAGAATGCATGGCTTCCCACCAGTCAGATCAGTCACAGAGTCACTCTAATCTCATTTTTGCTGCGTATCTTCGCTCAGTGCAGGGGGCAGGTACACACAATTGGGCTAATCATGATTTTTTTTTCAGCTGCTTATAGCAACAAGAGGCTACAGCAATGTACTGCCTTTGAAGGAGTCTTTACACTGCAGCATAGTGCTCTGGCTTTTAATCCTTCATGTGGATATGGGTGCAGTTACCAAATGACTGATTGCTTTGGCCTGCAGAAGGTTGAGAGGCTGTCCTAAGATTTGAAGTCCAAAGTACCTCCTCCAACTGCTTGCCTCAAAAAACAGCTCTTCTTGAAAGATCCATTTCTGGGAGCAGTTAGGGTCAATAAATCTGTTAGTTTATTTTAACAGCAAGGCGGATACTTCCCTTAGAGATTATATTTCAATCCTTTATCTTATTAAGGGAAGATGTGTTTTGTCCATTAATCCAATTAGCTTTAGTGGATTATTAAGATTGGGCTTGCTCTGTTTCAGGAAGCACACAAACAGCAGTCAAGCATAATTAAACCTAAACTTAAGTAATGCTGGTAACAAGCATGCTGTTCCCCTGCATATTCTATTTATTATTTTTATAAGCTATGCTCTCAAATTACATGATATGAACTCTGGATTAGAATGTCTCAATTCACAACCAAAAAGCAAAACATTTACTTTCATATGTTTATAAAATTCTCTTTGTGCTAAATATAGGCAGGTAGGTTCCAGCCCAGAATAATGTTTTCAGTACTTGGGAGGAATCTGTTTGTTCAGCTATAAAGGCATGAGAATAATTTGTCATTATTCTGACATCTGTCTTGACAAAGCACACTTTCTGATCAGCACTATTCACATACAAAATCAACTGTGGGTTTGGGTGCTTGAACACTATAAACAGTTCTGTCCTTTAGATATATATACAGCTCTTGGCATATTTTCCTGTTTGAGGACATATGGTTCTTAACTTTACACAGTGCTTTTATGTTACTGATACAAAAAACAGAGAAGCTTAGAAGAAAAAAGGGAAAGAAACTACTAGGAACAAACTTCTCTGCTAGAACAGCTCAAATTACTGCAGTAGCATTGTTCTCATAATAACTTCTGCTTGGCAAAATACACCATCTGGTTTCCTGATAGAATGAAGCAGGTGTGGAAAGTAAAAAGAGTTTGCTGTCAGGCATCCTAACTAACTCCAGAAGATAATCAAAATCCAGCCGTCTATCTTTGCCAAGGGCTTGCAAGCAGCCTTTGTAGAACTACATTTCCCAGCATTCCCAGTGGGAGAAGAGCAAGTCAGACCCAGCGAGCCAGCTGCTCCGCTGTTTGTTGTACGAGCTGTGCTTCTAAGGGAGGTCAGCGTGGGACTCTCACAGCTAGCTGATCCCTGCTGCTGGACACAGCACTCCTGCACTGAGCACAGTAAGTGGGGAAAACGTATGGAGAATAACAGGCCTAGATCCACCTCCTGCCAGCTGTATTGCATAAGTGAGATTTACAGGCAAGACGGGAGTTTGGGCTGGCCTTCTGAGATCAAGTTTTAACTGTCTCCAAGTTTCCAATGATCCTAACCAAACTCTGGCACTGTGGTTCCTAGGAAGGAAGGGGTTAAATGCCTGTACATGTTGGATTTCCTCATTCCAGGTACAAGCTATTCCTCTTGTCCCTGCCCCAGTCACACTCTGCTGCTCATTCCAAAGTACAGAGCTCCTGAATTCAGCACAGGCTGCTGCTGTGCAGCAGATTTTCACCAGCCAGGCTCTATGAGACGTGGGGGTGGAGAAGTGAGGACACGTAATCATCACACCACAGAACTGTTTCAGACGTGGTCTCTGTGTTGGTGTCAGTCCTCACATGCGTCTGCCTGAGCCTGCTGGCAGCGTGTGGAGTTCCCGTTGCTGCGGCTGCAGCACTGAGCAGGGATGCTGATGCTCTTCCCAGTAGCTTCTGCAGCAGGCTTGGCTCCCCTGTCTCACCAGGGATCATCCTGGTGAAGACCACCCTCAGCTGAGACAGTGGGAAAGAGGGACCTGGAGCAGAGACGTCAGAAGGTGCAAGGCACAGCCTCCATGCTGCTTGCTACAGAAACTGCCTCCACATACAGAGACGAGCTTCTGCTCAGGCACCACGCAGGCTCTGGAGCCATCGCTGACCTTTACTGAAGGAAGAACTCTCAAGATCCTTCTTTGGCAACTGCTTATGTATCTGTAAATCAAAGCAAATGTAACTTCCTCCTTAAAGGGCTTTGAGTTCTATGGCTGGAAAGTGAAATATTCAAAATTATCATTAAGGATTATGAATCATACTTATTTTTTGTTTCAGATGAATGCTAGAGATGGTAGCATTTCTGGTTAATTTTCTGACATCCTGAAGCTGAGATCAAACTGCAGTCTGTGACTGCCTGAGCTGAAAATGTGGTAGGACTGTTTGGCACAAAAAGCATTCATAGCTGGAGATGATCCAATTAAGCTGCAACTGCTGTCTCTTGCCTAACTTAGGGAATTCACTTCCACAGCTGATATTTTGTCTTTCATTCTCTTCTGGCATCAGTGCCTTTCCCACAGATCTACTGTGTGCTGCAATAGGATGTTCGATTGGATTGAGGCCATTACAAACTGTGTAGGAAACAAACGAGAACAGCCACCTTCACTCCTCTTTTCCCCCAGGGATACAGGAATTTAGGACAGGAACATTTAATGTAGTCTTATTGCAGTTTCTGTAGGACCTGTGCAGAGTTACAGATGGAAACAAACAGAGGTATCTTTAAATAGTCTTAAAGATTGCATGAAAGTGGATTTGGTATGTGACTAAGACCAAAGCAATAATTTTAGAAAGCAGATGCCAGCATTCTGCAGAATCTGTAATGGGAGATTTCTGCTAGTGGGTTATTGCACCTTTAACTCAAATTTAACTCTGTAGAGCCTCTGCATTATATTCTATGCTTCTCTTTTTAGGCAGAGACAGCTACCTCTAGGTGTTTGTTATGGCTGCAATTTATCAAGCAGCATATAGAAGAGCTTCCTCTCTCATCTGCAAGTTACACTCTACCTATGTTAGAAAAATGAGGTAAGTTCTTGTGTATAGTGACAAGACCAGAGTTTGGCACCTTTGTATCCACTGTCACAAGCAGCCCTACCTAAATCTTGAACAATAATGTGGTAATGCTGTGAGAGCTCCGTAAATAAATCAAAAATCTCTCCAATCTGTTCATCAGTGTTAAGAACTGATTCCCTGAGGCTGAAGCTCTGTTAATGAATGCCCAGGTTTGCTGTCCTAGATAAAGATGTCTTGAAATACAAACTTGAAGCAATGCTGCTCACCTCTTTTTAAATACTACTTCAAACAGTCTGAAAGCAGCACATCCTGACACCCCTTTTCCAATGATTGCTTTTCCTAATTCAGGCCCCAGCCATCTGGGCCCATAAGACTTCAGCTTGGTCTTTACCTGTCATGTCAGCGTGACAGATAGACTGTACCCTGCAGTAGTGCACGTAGCCTGATGGGAAACGTATTCCACATCTGAAGTGCTCAAGTAACCTTGCAAAACAAGACTTGGAGCCATCCAGATTGGGGGGATAAAAGGGAAGATGAAGGTCTTCTGCACACAAATGATCATGTCTGTAAAGCAGACTTCTTGGATTAAGAGGCTGGGTTAGTGTTCTTCTTGGATGTCTAAGACTTGAGGCTGCTTGGGTAGTAACAATTGCAGTATTTTCTGCCACATGGGACCCTTGCTAGGGGCTACAGTCCACCAAAGAGTAGACTCAGCTGTCAGAAACTCTGGAAGCATGTGGAATACATAAAATCTGTACTGTCTGCTCACCCTCCCTACTATGTGGAACATAAATGTGTCCAAATAAGCATAACAAGGTAATCTCAACGTGATCTGAATTCATCTTCCCAATTCTTCTCTCACTGTAGATACTTATATGAGCTAAAGGAAGATGACAGCCTTTGTAGACAAGCCCAGACCTCAGGAACTTTCTACCTCTTTCACAATCTCTCTCCCTTCCTGCAGAAAGTTGGGGAGAAATATTTCATACCACAGCTCAGTGCAGCAGGTAAGCAGGTGTCTGGAAATACCTCCTGGATCACACAACTGAAATGATAGAGTTCTTTGCAATAAGAAACCCCTCATGTAGGCGTTGAAAATCTATCAAGCTGTACAAGAACATCCTGCTATATGCAGCACACTGTTTGTTAACAACCAAGACTTCAGATTTAAAACTGTGGCATGCAGACACAAGCTCATGCTCTTCACACTCATATAGCATCAACATATACCTGATGTGCTCTGTAAAGATAATTTTTAAACATTTGGGACCATGCCTTTCAAAGAGAAAGGGCTGGCAGGAAAACAAGCAAGGTCTATCTGACAAAGGTTATTTGGTGTAACACAGGAAAAATTTTCAATCAGAGAAAGGTATTGGCTGGCCTAGGACAGAAACAGAATGGACAGCTGCTCCCAAGGCAGTACAGCATTTGCATCTTTAGGTTGACATGGTCAAAACTTCTAACAGCTAAGAAGCAAGCTAGACTTCTGGTCTCCATTCAGGCAGGACCACTTGTCTAGTTCCCTCTCTTACATGAGCACCCTGCTCTGAGCCAAGATTGCATGTGCCTTGAAGATCCAGAGAGAGCAAAATGGCTGTATGAATGTGCTTTCATCACAGATTTTTCTTTCCCTTTCCCCTGCTGTTTAGAGATGAAAAGGATCCTGGAGGAATTCAAAGAGACAGAACAGTGGATAGAGAAGTCGGTGCTGATCGGTTGTTCAGACGAGCGCATACCACACTTTGCCCTGGATTTAGGTTGGGATTACTCCTCTTCCATCTGTGTCAGCATCACATTTGATGCACCAAGATGAAGATGCTGCCTTAGCAGCATCCCTAATCCTTGCTGGGTGAACATTTACTGCCAGAGAAGACTCGGTTGAGTCTCTATGGAGCTGTTTAGAGTGTGACAGGTCAGAGACACAGAACTGTGTATATGTCAGCAAAGGTGGGCTGTTGGCAGGTCACTTAACATTTGGAAATGTTTCTTCTGATGTGGTGTCACTTCCACAGGAACTTCCAGAAATTGTATACCGGAACAATGTAGGGCGTAAAGTTGGGATAGTAACTGTGATTTATGAGATCAAAGATTATTTTGTTGTTGTTATTTTTTTAAACAGGAGCTTTGGAAAAATCAGTCATTGAGTCTGAACTCAAGGGATCATTTACTGACTTACGAAAGGCTCTCTTCATAGTGGATGAGAAGGATTCTCCTTTGCTGGCTTCGGTACTGTACAGGATTTTTTACTTTAAGAAGCTGAGATTTCTAACATAAACCTTCTCCTTGACTCCCATATTGTTTTATAATTAAATACGTATTGTGGAAGTATGTATTGCACACTTTCAGTGACCTAGGTACAAACACACTATAAATTACAAAAGTTTTCCCAAATTTGTGATCCCAAAAGCAAGCTGCAACGGAAGGAGAAACAAGCAAGTGGCTTAAAAACAAATCTAAAGTAATTAGCCATTTAGCATCAACCTGCTTCATGGCCAGTGTGAAACACACTGATCTTATCAGCAGTTACAGCAATCCCAGTTTGTCCTCAGCTTAACAACTATCCAGCACTAGTTTTCTGTAATCTTCTAGGCAAACTGAATTTCACAAATGAATGTACAGATCTTCTCTCAGACCTGCTCTTTCAAAACTACTTACTTATAAGCTTATCTGCAGATACCCTACATTTGGAAGTCCTATGAAAAAGACCTGTGTGTGAAAATCAGCTGTCCTGACCCATAAGTAGAAACAGCTCATGTTTATTTTCCTGCTTTATAATGTTTCAGTGCTTGGGCTATTTTTCAAGAAGGTAAAAATAAGATTTGTGTTTCTTTCTTGGTGTTCACAGGCCCAGTCCCTTCTCCAGTGGCACGATTCCCACCAGTACTGTAGCAAAACTGGGCAGCCCACTCAGAGAAATGCAGCTGGCAGCAAGCGTGTGTGTCATGCCAGTGGAATAACTTACTATCCACAGGTGAGCATCTGAACAGCACATGTAATCAACATAGGGTCTCTCTGGTGACAAGCAAATGCTGCTGGGTTGCATGGAGGAGAACCTGTAAAAGTTTTGCACATACCTGGGTATTTTTTCTTTAGTGTTCATCCAGTGACCCTCAACGCGCTAGGAAAAGCAACAATTGGCACTTACGTGTTTGGTCTGAACTTCTTTCTTTGCTTTTTGATGCATTTGCTAGATGTCTCCAGTGATTATCACCTTGGTGTCTGATGGGAGCCGGTGCCTCCTTGCACGACAGCCCTCATTTCCCCAGGGGATGTACTCTGCTTTGTCAGGCTTCTGTGACATGGGTAAGGTGGTCTCTGATCCAGCACAGTGGCCTTGGACATGAAGGGTGTGGGGGAAGAATGGGCAGACATCAAACACCTGTTCACAGTGAAGGATGGACAGACACATAAGTGATATCAGGGAAAAACATACTGGATCTAAATAGATAAGCCTTCTTATCCAGACAGAATTCAAAATAGCTGTATTTATCTGAAGATAATGAGAATTATGGGTACATATCAGTGGCTCTAGTCCCAGATGATAAATAAATACATGTATAAGACTCATCAAGTTAGAACCCCAGATACTTTTTTAGTCCATTTTGTGTCTCGTGCAGTCTGGCTCAGTGGCTCAGAAGAAAAACTAGACATCTCTTGTTACACGAGGTAAAATGGCTTAAAAAGGGAAATGATGAATAGAGGCAGCATTGTTCTGTCAACCAGCTGTATATAGACAAAGCAAAAAATGTCTCTGATGTCTCTGCTTAATGAAGGTAAGCATTGTTGATAAATTCACTTGAGCATCCTGCTGACAAGTGTTTCCAGGTCAGTACAGCCAGAGCTCCTGCATATGCATGAGCAGTCAGCACTGGAACACCACAGAAATGAGCGTACCTACGTTTTCTTTGCCACGGTTTACTGCCCTGAGGCCAGGCTGTCCTTACCCGACTCTGATTGCTTCTAGGTGAAAATGTCGAGGAGACAGTCCATCGAGAGGTGGCAGAAGAGGTTGGCCTGGAGGTGGAGTCACTCTGGTACTCAGCTTCTCAGCACTGGCCCTTTCCCAGCAGCTGCTTAATGATAGCTTGTCACGCTATAGTGAGGGCACAGCAGGCTGAGGTGAGCAGACTTGGGTTCCCCTGAGGCATTTCACTGCCCACTTCACATAGCAAAATCTCGTTCAGTCCACAGACTTTAGTTTGGAGAGCAACAGATCCTCTCTAAATGCAGTTTTCCATCAGCTTTCTCTAGAAGAGAACAAACTTCAAAATAATGGTATCTTCTGTTGCAACATACCAGATTTTGCACAGATCTCTGTACGTATACAAACCCAGAGCCTAACACCCCTAATTTTTTTCCTCGGAACTTTGCAGATGATGTACTCTCTAGTATTAATATTATATTTGCCATTAATGTCACATTCTGCCACATTAATTACTGTGCTTAGCCACTGATACTTTGCAGTTCAGTGCCATAATGGAATAGGGCTGATTTGTGGCTTCCCTAAGGAAACAAAGACAACAAAACACTGGTGGATAGTAGTGTCCTTTCCTGTACTGGCTTCAGCACTTAATCCTGGTACAGATAAAGCACTCTGGGCACTCCAGCATAGAATCTTTTTGGGTGCAAGAACAAGCAACATACCACTGCCCATATTTAAATCTGATTTAAGGAACTAGTACTCTCTCTGAATTCTTTACAGATCAGTATGAACAGGCTCGAACTAGAGGAAGCCCGTTGGTTTGGCCTGGAGGAAGTTGTGGAGGGTCTCAAGAGAAATCCCAGATCTTCAAAGCAAGATGATGGTAGTTTTTTACCCTGGTTTCCTCCCAAACAGGCCATTGCTCACCAGCTGATTTGTGAGTGGGTTAAGCAGCAGACTTCCCAGCTGGCTTAGACATGACTTTATCAAGTCTGTGATTATACCAGAACTATGAAAATTCAATAAAAAAGTCTTCCAAAGTTACTGAAGGCAAAGTCTATGTTACAGTGACGACAGCACCAGACTGATGACAGTCTTACACTCTGATACGTAGACCTACAAAGCCATTTCTAAATTGATCATCTTCAGACAATTCCATGAACAGTAGATCACCTTTGAGATCCCACGTCTTGCTGTAAACATACAATAAAATTCTTAGTTCCAAAGCATCACACTTACTGTGTCCCAGCTGCTGCTGTTGCCCAGCAAGCACCAGAATAATGAACCCCTGGCACTTGTCTCATTTTCCACCATTTTATTCATCTTGAAAAGCTATCAAATGCACACCTTTTCCAGAAAAAAATAAAGGGACCGTGACACCTTTCACTGTTCACAGTTACACGGGTCTGGAAGAACTATCAAAAAAAAAAAAAAAAGCCTCCCAAAAAAACGTAAGAAAAACCACTGCCTGTATCCTGTATGCTCTCCCCTTCTTCTACTTCCTTTCCCATTCAATCTTCTAGTTTCATGTAATATATATATATATTTTTTTTTTTTCAAATGCTAAAATAGGCTTCTAATTTGTTGATAAATCTGAGCTAATAAAAATATCTTCAGAAGCACCATTTTCCCCACGGGTAAAACAGTGTTACTTCCATCCCAAGGAAGAGAGAACAGAGCTATCTGGTGGTAGAGAGTGGAAGAGCAAAACCTACATATAAGCATATTAGAAGAACCCAGATAATGCAAAGGTGAGAGGAACTGCTGCAAGAAAGGACTGCACTTCTGACAGAGAAAATTCCTGAAAGGTACAATGCCTCTTACCATGTGCCAGTGTCCGTGGCTTGCCTGCAGAGCTGGTCTTGCTTTACTGATGAAATGGTATCACTTCTCTGGAAGGAGAGCGACAGAGAAAGCCTGGGTAAGGAAAGCTTAGCAAGAGACAGATGGAAGGTTGTTTGATCTGCTGCTGATTCAGGCTGACAGTCCTTTCTGCCTACTTGATCAGAGTTCCAATACCAAGATTGCAAGGCCATTAGTACAGATACTTGAAGGGAGAAGGAATGCATCACTGATTGTCACCATTAGGATTCACTGCAGGTGAAAGACATTTGAGCAATGGTAAAATCTGGAGTCATGACAACTGAGCAGTAAGTAAAAAGGTTTTCTCATACCACTGAGACATGCTTTGTTTCCTTGGGTTAATTTTACTTTAGGAGGTTGGGAGGGGATTCTTTCAGGCCATGTTGGCATGGGCAAACACCCTTCCCACCCTCTCAGTCAATAAAACACACATGATAGAGCATATTTTTCATGTTTGTGAACTCCATCAGTCATCCTCGTAAGAATGTGCACTGGTACAGCCAAGGGCATTGCTTCCTCCCCTCCAGCCCAGCCAGACACACCACAGGAGCGTACACACCACTGAACTTAACTACAACACTCCTGCATCCAGTTTTCTTTGAAACATGTCTTGCTGTCTCTCTTCACAGTAATTCCCCCTTTCTCTCCCATCACACCATTCTAATTCCTTAGCATTTACCTCTTCCTCTCCCATCTCTGGAATCTGCCATTTTCATTTGCACCCTTACTCCTTTCTTTCCCTTCTCTGCAGCAGAAGATACTGAAGAGTTAAGATACTAGCTAGCAAGATACTCTTTCTCATCCTCCTTCCCACTTCTCCTTAATGCCTTCCCAGCTCACCCTTAAGTAGTTCATTATGTGCCCGAAGCATGCTTCCAGTGTCCAATATCCAGTTCAACATACTTAATACTTTTAATATCCACACATGATGTGTTATCCCAGTGGCAGAAAAAGGATGAAGTGAAAGCAGCAAAAAGTAGTACCTATGAGTGAGAGGAGGCACAGCTTTGTGACTTCTGCAGTAATCTGAGCTTTGTTGGCTTTGTTTTTGTACTTTTACAGTGTTTATCTGCAGTGTATGTCTTCGTTAAACCAGCTGCAGTGTGATCAGATCCACCATCAGAGAAAATTCTCCTGCATTTGGCAAATGCTGGGTTACTGCACTTACCCAGTTATGTTTTTAGTATCAACACTGCAGGCTATCAGTGAGCTCTAACTGAAAGCAAGCAAATACTGACTGACTGACACCAGCTTCTTCTGAACTGTCCTTTCTACACTGATGATACAGACCTGTCTTCGGAGGGTGTCCCTTTGGGGTGATGTGGGCACCACAGCAGGAGGCAGGCTGGTCACAGAAGGTGTCATCATTACTGCTGCCCCCTTGCTTGATGCTCGTGGGCCGGACACTGCCCAGGCTGAAGTTGCTAGATGTCCACAGACTTCAGAACAACTCACAAGAGTTGCAGTCTGTCTAATACTCTGACTATACCAGTTTTTTTCAGATTTCATCAGTTACTGCTTGTTTTCCACATGAAGAAAGTTACAGGAAAAGCTACTTTCTCATTTCTTTGCTTCTGTGGCTCACCTTTTAAAAAACAGTTTTAAAGGTCTGCATGTTCCTTTTAATTATCAGTAAGAAAAAAATCCTTAATCCATACCCTTTTGACTTGGGTATGAAACAATGGTGGCCTCTGTTCCTGATGTTAAAAGAAAGCAGGAATGATTACAGACAATTATAGGCAATACAGCTATGAAAAGAACAGAAAAACAAGTTCAGACATTGTTCTCACTTGCATTTGCCTCAGAAAGCTGGCTGAAGCCTGAGTAATACTCACTGCAGTCAAGAAGGAACATGCTCCATAAAGACAGGTGACCTGGAAAAAAGACAATTCCTGACAGAAGCTGCTTCAACAAAACACAGCAGAGCTGTCCCATGTAAAAGGTATCAGGCAGGCAAAAGGGATTTAACAACGTATTTTTCTCAAAAACACATCCTTTAAATGAATCCTCTTTGAGGACACTTGACTTGTGTAAATCATTGAGACGCCACTGCTTTCAGAGACTGCAAGGGCTTGGGACTGACAGCAAGACCTACCACTGAAAAGCAGTCAGCATGTGGCATTACAACCCAGTTGTTCACAAGCATTACCAGCCTGCAGGATACATGGGCAGCTATAAAATAGTAACATTTGGCTGATTAATTTGAAATAGCTTTTTGGAGAGCAATACAGACAAGTTCAAAGCAGCATTCCACCTACCTACCAAAAGCAGCAGGGCATAAAAGTTATTTTTATCTCCAACAGCTGCTAGCAGAGGATTAAAGTAACCAAACTCCATGACACAACTTGGCTATCTCTGATGGAGGGAGCTCTGAAAAATCCTACCTGGAAATGGGGTGAATTGAGAATTCACTTATCACATGCTCTCCCATCACCTTGGTCTGCTCTGCTGCTGCATGGAAAGGTCACATTTTCCTACCCACAAGGGTACTCATCCATTGTGAATGGCAGAAAGTCTGACTTAGCATCAAGGGTCAAGGAGGAAGCTCTTACACTGAGAAATTACTTCACCTTAAAACATGCTCTGAGATGGAGTGGATACATCCCAACTCTCATGCTTCACCTGACAGGACATGAGCACTTAATGGAACACCCTGACAACATGACTGAATTAAAGTAATTTTGGAAGTAATCATTTTTTAAGTAACTATGAGCAGTTCAGCTCTTGCAGCTGCAAGGGACAGGTTGTCAGAACATGTAATTACACAAATACAATTCCTGTGCTTCAATCTGAAGTGCTGCTGAAATGATTTCAGCAGCTCCAGGCTTCAGCTCCCATTTAAAACTTGTTTACTTTTCAACTAGGCAACAGATGGCAAGCAGCTGTGTAAGGGAAAAAATAATGCCAGATGTCACCCATCCAATGATGCATTCACCTGGGAGTGACTGAGCACCACCAAAACTAATTCTGTTAAAACAAAGAGGCTGGGTTGCCAAAATGGAAATGGTGTGACTTGCATTTTTTTTAAGCGCCATTAGTGGTATTTCGTAGATAATCAGGTACACTTACTCAGTGATGTTCACAATCATCTTTACAGGGAGAAACTGAAGTTGGCATTTGCTGTCACAAACAAGAGAAAGATCACAGGAGCAGAAACACAAAGCCTCTACAGCCCCCTCACAGGGAGAGCAGTACTGGGACAGGAACAGAAAATGCTGATACAACTAATGGCACAGGAACAGAAAATGCTGATAAAATGTCCTTCTCCACTGGTCCCTGTGCTCATCTGTGTGCAGCATCTTAGTATATAGCATTCTCCACAAAACTTCACATCTTAAAAAAAAAAAACACAGCTACAGAGAGAAATGGCAGAGGTTAGCAAGCAAGGCAAGGAAGAGATTTTTTCAATAAGATCTGAAGCAATTGCGGAAAAGAGTGATACACAGTAAGGTTGTTCTAATGGCAGGAAATGCAAAGAAGGCCCTATTTCTGTTAATGGAAATATTGCAAAGGGACCCAGAAGCTTTACTAGTATATTAATATAAGCAGAAAAAGAAGAAAGATGAGATTTGGGATAGGGACAGAAGCAAATTCACACATCACTTTTTAATAAATTTAAGAATCTCAACAAGGTATTTTAAGGAATGGGAAGCTGGAAATTCATGAATACTAAGACTGGCACTGTAATCAGGGTGCTAAATAAATGCGTGCTGGACTAGGACAAGAGCAACTATGCAGCTGTACCCATGACACACTGTTGACTGATCTGGTTAACAGGAACACAGCAAATGCAAATAGATGCTGCACAAAATTCAGTAACTGTGATCTGTCTGAACAAGAACCTGGGACATTTTTATTAGGGAAATATGTCTACAGTCACAAGGGTACAGCAATAGTGATTTGAAGAAATACGATAGTTAAATATAGCTGCTGTTAGCTTGCAGCATGGAGAATGCCTAGATTAAACTAGATTATATTCCAACACTATAACTGTATGGCCTTTTAACTGCAGTAAAGTTAGTAATCCTCACCAATTAAAAAACAAAAACACAAACCAAAAGTCTGGTTTTAACTAATTTAGATTAACATCACTGCAGTCATTCAATAACATTACTTCTTTTTCGCCCATCAAATTACAAAGTCTTTCCTGGAAGTATCTTATCTTCTGCCTCCTACCTGCAACAGAGGTCAAGTCACCTATGTACTTTTTCTGAATAAACTGAGCTTTACCTTCACGTTAGTTTTCCTCTTCATTTCCCATCCTTGAATGCTTGCAAAATTGTTAATATCCATCTGGGAGTGTTGACCCACTTAAGCACAGGTGCTATTCCAAACAGCAATCCACACTCTACACAGAAGTAACACGCAATGTGATATTCTTCTGTCTCTGTCAATTATTTCACTTTTCAGCTACACTTTCACATCAGAAACCTGTAAGCTGTTCATGATACCCTTCTCCATGATAGTGTACTCCACAAGACAGTTCCTCAGCCTGGAAGCACAGCCAGCACGCATCCCTGCATCTGCCTCTTTCTATCCTATTTCAACAGGACCGGTTGTTACTGTATGTTACTATACTAATTCAAAGACAAAATAAACTGAATCATGACAACAGCAACAGTTATCTACCCTGAAAACACTGTTTTGCTGTTGAGTTAATTATCTATTGGCACCTGGAATTTGGTAGAGGATACCTTCTCAATCCTCAGGAGTTGGTAATCAGGTTCCTGGTGGCTGAGGAACACACTTGATGCGCAGCAACTAAGGTGATGTTTTAGGTTGCACGCCCTTGACTTCATGTTCTTGAGCAAGTCACTTTTTTCAATAGCTCTGTATTCTGCTCTTGAGGCCGAGAAGCACAACTGCCCTCCATGGTGGTATTTTCTTAGGGGAATAAACAAACTTGGAAAAAGTAATAAATTTCCATCTTAGACCTGCCAGGACAGACGCTCTTACATTCCATTCCAAAGATGTATATGGCAAAAGGGAGGGCAGCTGTTGCTGTAGCTTTTGCAGCATCCCAAGGGATCTGGAGGTGGTACAAAGGGCCTGTCCTGATTCTTGCTGCTATTAAAAACAAAATCCAGTTTCTCGTAGGAGTTAGACAAGTACCTGCAGCATGAGCTGCATAAACATTCATAAGAAATGCTTTTCCACTGCTGCAACTAATACATATCCTGGAGATAACTGTTACTCCTGTATTTTAGCATTAGAAAGGGAAGGCAGGCGGCAAGTGTCCTGCAGGGAGGTGATCTTTCATGGCAACAGGGGAGGCTGACATCCACTTACATAGCAAGGATGTAGAAAACAATTTATTTGCAGGAGACCAATCAGTATCACTGACATGAAACTGCACTTGAACACAGCTAGTTGTAGTTAAATACCATTCCTCCAGAGCAACACATCCTCCCCACTGACCAGAAATGAGTTAGACTCATGCAAGAAACATCGCTAGCCTGTGGGCTGCTGACTTCCGAGATGAACTGTACACCCTCCACTAACACAGAGAAAATAATGGCCCTCTCTCTTAGGCTCCTCACTATTCCATAAAGCTTATCGGTTGAAAGAGTGGCAACAGCCAAACTGCCTGGGTGTTTAGAATTTTAACAAGTAAAAGGTCTCTGCTGTCCCCTGGGATTAGTTTTGATCTCCTGTATGGAAGATGAAAGATTCATTATTTGTTGTTTTGCTTGAAACATACCAGTCAACAATTAGACCATTCAGAACTGGGGCTTCAGGGGTCAAGCCACAAACAAGAAAACTACATTTCTGGGAAAGGTCGGGAAGTTCTAGGATGAAAAAGGCTGTACAAAAGGCAGATACTCAAGTGAGCAAAGTGAGTAAATTGTGTTGGAATGCAGTTCCAGTTAAATTAATATAGAATATAACGGAAACTTTAATAGCAATTCATTGAAAGAGAACCACAGCACACTTGTTTTTCCTAATTAATTCCATCAGACTTCTTTCACTAAAAATACTCTCCTTCAAAATTAAAAGCAGAAATGCTTCATATGTTCATTCAGAGCAGTGAAAGAGGCAGCACGAAAACACTTATTCTTCAATGGCAAATTCTCTTGTGAGCAATTCCAGTCTTGAGGGTCTCCACTGTGAAGCTGCTAAACAAATCTAAATAGTTGGAATAACTACAGCCCCAGAGAAATAACAGTCCAACTCATGGAAAAGTAAGATTATCTAAGCAGCAAGATCAACTGACGTGCTTCCAAAAGAGCATCTTGTTCTGAACATTGGCTTAGAAGTTTTCTTCACATGTTATGCTAGAAGAGTCCTTTGATCAATTTTGACCTTTCGTATAGTACAGGCCACAAGAGAGTTTAAGTGTGATCATGTTCTTCAAATGGAATTACTTTTGAAATATCTAAACTTGATCTAACTGCTCATCAATTTCACATAGCTTCAGTGTTAATTACCTTCTCTGTTAAAATATAAACTGTTTTGAAGGTTCAAGTACATTTGTTTTGCACTACTGCTGGCTGTCCCTGTCTCCTAGATTCAGGAACTCCTATTACCCCAATTCTTCCAGTGTAGATTTGTCTAAGTCAGTCTCATTTCACCTCTCTGCAGTCCAAACTCCTTGAACCTTAGCGACATCTTTATATGTCCTAATTCTTGTCCATCTCTAACCCTGTCCAATTTGCCAGTATTCTCCCTAAGCTGTTGATAAAGTGACTTCTACAACATCTATGGAGGACAAATCTGCAGGGAGCATAGCCATCATGACCTTCAGCCACATTAATTCCACGCATTCACATACAGACTCTCCAATACATATGATATTGTACTGTAGCATTTTACCAGATTTGTCATTTGAGAAAATAAACATCAATTTGGAAAAAAAACCAACAACCCAACCCAAAACCAACAACCCCTGAGCATAGCTCAGTAGGGAAGCCAGCAAGCAAGCATTCACTGCACATTGTTAAGGTCTCATTCATTTCAATGAAACAATGCCAATGTGTGACTTTCAAAGAATCTTCTATGTATTGGTAAAAATCAGTTGACACAGCAGTCACATAAAACTCATCACGCAAGTGTCCAAGTCCTACGTGGGAACAACTTTTGCTACATTCTGCTTTGTCAGTTAAAGTAATGCCAGCACTTAACATGCAAAAAAATTAAAACAAATACTCCAACTAAATGAACTCCAAATGTTAAGACTAACAATGATAGTGTCCTTTAAAAGCAACCAGGTACACCTTCAGGATCAATCCAGCTTTTGTATCATTGAATACTATTTTTCTGAATATGTTTAAAGAACCAACCAACCAAATCCCAAAAAACTCAACCAATAAGCTTCTCTTCTACCTGTTAAGACAATTTATTGTGTGGAAATAAAAATAAAGACCGGTAAAAAAAAACCTATTCAGATCTGGCAGAACTGCATTCTTGCTGCCTGCGAATCAAGAATTTCTAAGTATTTTATTTCAGATTCATCTTGTTAAAGCTAAATCTTCATATCTAGAATAGACTTTTCATTCCATGCTGAACGCCTTCTAGCTACATTTTCACTGAAAAACAAAACAAAACTGTTCAGATTGTGCTCATATACAGCTACTGCTAGCACGATACCAACATTCAGCAATAATGGAATTGCAAAAATGCCCAATTATGAAAATGCTTTAACTCCAAGAACTTCTGACACTGCTCTGAGGAAGCCATGCATACCTTCAAAGGAAAAACAATCTCCAGTAATCAGGTTATATTTCTGCTTTTATTTAAATAACTTCAAAAATACTTATAGCAAATATTTACATATTCGATCCAATTACTCTTCAAATTCTCCTGGGTAATATAGAACTTACAGTACTTATCAGAAGTTCTTACAATGAAGCACTGAACTTTTAGAAAAGCAATTAAGTGTCTGCTGAACATTTAACCAGCATTCCCAATTCCACAAGGGAAGACTGTTCCTATAAGATGGCATTCTTCCATCTCCCTCCCCATGAAGGCAGCATTTTCAGAACATGCACTGCTTTCCCGATACTGAAACCAGCTAGTAACAGGTAAAAGGACATTCTAGAAACATGCCAACTGGATCATTGATTTGAAAAACTGAAGATGGAATTTGTAATAAAAGTTTAATTTAAGTCACATCGTCATTTTTCACTTTTCTGAAAACATGTTAGCTCTGTAAAAATCTGATTTCTATCCAAGATAGTGTCCAAACAGATGGCTTTTGAGGATAAATCTACTCTCCACCTTTCAGGTCACACATAACTAATGCATAAAATGCTTTAAATTCAAACCTTTCGTCTCTTCTTCCAAACACTGCTAGTCTTTCTGTGCTTCATTTCTCTATCAGCCATGTCTTCTGAATTAAGACAGTCTTTTATTCTGTTGCTCGATAGAGCCAGTACGATCTGCATTTTCGGGTAAATACACGCCCATGCTCTGCAAAATGTTAGAGGTGGGGCCTGCCAGTCCAGACTGAGCACTATAGGATTCAAGCAGGTTAGCTACTAGGTTCATATCCACATCAACTGGTGTCAATTCAGTATTTTCAGCTCCAGAATCATGGCCAGCGCTTTCAGATGTAGCTGCTTTAACAGAAGTTGCCTATAGTAAGGATAAAGAGAAAGTTTATCAAATTGTATAAACAGAAACAAAAACCAAAAAAGAAAAAAAGAGAAATGACACAATAGCTCTACAGCCAACAAAGTTCAGTACATTCCACACTGTCTTGATAGACAGGAATTTAGGCACCAAATGCTCATGCCAGTTAAAAATCATCATTTGCCATTATAGAGATTAAGTTCCAAGAGAAGGATGGAAAGGGTTACTGAGTCTGGGCTCAGCTTCCTATGGGAGCTGAGGAACTACAGGAATGCAAGAAGTCAGGCTGCTGCTATTTGCCTTACTACTAAACTAGAGTAAAACAGGGAAATGAAACTAAGTTTTGGAAACAATGTGCAAGTTGAAGCTTAGATTTCTTTTCAAAGGAAAAAAAAAAAACAAACCCAAAAAACAAACAAACAAAAAAAACCACACAAAAAAAAAGCAAACCCAAAAAAACCCCAAAAACCAACCAAACAAAAACCAACCAAACAAAACCAAAATGCCAAAACCCCATGGTGCAACTGCAACACATTTTTCTTAAACAAAGGATTTTTTTTTTTTTTTTTAGTAATTAGTTCACACATGAACAGAAGTTTCTGATCACATTACTCAGAATGACCACTTTCAGTGTATTTCCTACTTAAATTCTCAAAACTATTATCCTATAAACTAGAACACAAAGCATACTTACCTGTTTCTTTTGGGTGGTGAAACTTTTACCAACATTTGTATGTGCCAGTTCACGGTCCATCTCATCCATGTATGATCTGAGACTGCCTATAAGCTCATTAGGTGATACTTCCTGGTCGGGCCTTTGATTTTCAGCATCAAAGTCTTCATCCTCCTCATCTGAGAAATCAAACTCTTCCTCTTCATCCAGATCATCAGAATCCAGCTCTTCTGAGTCTTCCCCTATGTATTATTTTGTGTCAGTACAGATACCAAGCAAATCAGTGCAGTGCCCGCGGGTGATGAAAAGACCCAGGGAAGCTGAGTAACCATAAGATAGTTTGACAAGAACAAAAACTAATGAAGCAAATCTCACCTAAAATTCTGTCTAATGCTTTTGTGAAAGAATCTACGTCAAAGGTAACATGGGATTCGTCAGATGACCTGAAATATAAACATATTTTTAAACAAGTAAAGCTTTTACGCTTGCATAAGCCTCACGCTGGCATAAACCATATGGCATACTGATGTCTCTCGAGCCTAGATTAAAGTTGGGATATTTGAACTGACAGTCTTGGAAGTGCTTAGAAGTCTGAGGCCTCTGTGAGTCAGAAGTGAAACAGCAAGTGGAGGAATTCCAGACATTAAAGAGAAAATAAACCCAACAATTTTAATTATCTGTCATGGTCAAACAAATACTGCACTGAAGACGACCAAAACAAGCATGCCTGAATCCTTCTGGAACAAAGGTCTGGAGCCTTAGACAAAGATTTAAAAAGCTGAGAATCTCTTGAGGTCTCCAGCCTAGAAGGAACACTAAAAGCTTCATTCTGGTCTCTCTCAAGGCTCTGCGATTTGGGTGGGTTTGTTGTTTGTAGGGTTTTTTTCTTTTTTTCTTTAAATAACTGAAAAAAGTACATTATAACTTAGACTTTGACACTAAGACTAATTAAAAAGGATCCAACAGCTATGAATAGGCCCTTACACGCTTGCTACAGCTTACACAGCATTATTTTCTCAATATTTAATGTATTAAAAAGAACCCGGACAATACGCTATTGCTTCTTTGGTTTTCTAAATTAAAGACTTGTTCACACAACATTCACATGCACTTTCTTAACTGCAACAATTAATCTACTGGCATTCTGCTGTTGTCCAAATAATTAAGTATCTTCAGTTAGCACTTTCCTTCCACAGTTAGCAACAATTAGAGGGATCCACACTGAACCACACAGAACCAAACTAAGTAAGAGTGCTCTGAAACAGCACAACTTCCACCATTTTTACCTGTACCAGTGTCAGAGTGGTCACCAAGTTGGTCTAAAAGCAACTATATATTCACTACTGACACGGGTTTGTTTCAGGCCTCTGCTAAGTAGAATTCTCTGCATTACATAATCAACAAACAGCTGCAGCAGAATGAAAACACATTCTACACCAGACACCAAACTTAAAAATACTACTACCATGGCATTTCTGCTCCTTCATGTGTTGAGACTTTGGATACAAAAGCCTTCATACTTTCAGCAACTGTTTCCAAGTCGTATTTCTGCTCTTCCTCATTTGAGGACTGAAGGGACTCACTTCTTGCCTCCTTCAGCATCTGATCTAGATCATCTGGTGTAAGCTCCAGCCAACTGTCATCTGAAAGAAAAGAGGACATTATCTGTTATTCTGCACAAGTGTCGTGGTTTAAGCCCAGCCGGCA
>NW_009943960.1:0-25213 GCF_000696875.1 Nestor notabilis
GCAGCAGCAGCAGTTAGGGAGGCAGGATGTTGGTCTGTGTAAAAGCACTCACGGGAGCAGATTTGATGGAGACAAAGAGAACCTCATGAAGCCCTGTCCCAGGCATCACGCAGTCTTCACCTGAGCAGACCCCCCTCTGCATTAAGGGACTGCTGATGTTTCCTTGCTTGGGGCTCTGACCTGTCTGGATATTCAGTCGTAGTGATTCTACACACCATCTAAGTGTTTTCAAGCTGAAGTCAGGACTCGTAAGATCACTGTTTTTTCTCTGCATAATGGATTACAAACCAAAGGATAACCTTCTCAGTGACTGATTAAAATGACAATGACAAATTTGTAATTGCAACTAGAAATCAGTCATAGAATGGTTTGGGTTGGAAGGGACCTTCTAGTTCCAGCCCCCCTGCCACGGTCAGGGACACCTTCCACTAGACCAGGTTGATCCAAGTCCCGTCCAACCTGGCCTTGAACACTGCCAGGGAAGGGGCAGCCACAATTTCTCTAGGCCATCTGTGTCAGTGTCTCATCACCCTCACAGTAAAGAAATTCTTCCTAATGTCGAATCTCAATCTACCTTCTTCCAGTTTACAGCCATTCCCCCTTGTCCTGTCACTACATGCCCTTGTACAAAGTCCCTCTCCAGATTTCTTGTAGGTCCCTTTAGGCACTGGAAGGCTGCTCTATGATCTCCCTGGGGCCTTATCCAGGCTGAACAAGTCCAGGTCTCTCAGCCTGTCTTCATAGCAGAGGTGTTTCAGCCCTCTGATCATCTTCATGGCCTCCTCTGGGCTCACTCCGACAAGTCTACGTCCCTCTTGTGTTCAGGGCCCCAAACCTTAACACAGTACTGCAGGTGGGGTCTCATGTGAGCTGTCCTTGAGCAACGACTCCACAAAAACTTTAGGAATCTTTTGCTGATTGACCCTAATGTTTTCTGTCCAAAGTATTTCTGAACTACTTACCGTAGTAAAATTAAGTTGATGGTAATGTGTTGGTTTAAGCCTAAGTACATTCATCTGCCCCTGAAAATCAAGGGGTGTTCCTTTTTCAGTTTAGACTCTTAAGCAGTGTAAGCTGGGAATTATGTTCAGGGGCGAAGAAGGTCCGAAGTAATTTCTGTTAAATGTACCAAGAGACCTAGGCGTTTTAAAAGCTTTTCTTTAACATCGGATTAAATTGATTACTAAGGTATTGTGAAATACCTTTTTCTTATAACAGGTGTTGTGACTTCTCAGAAGGTATGTTTGTTTTCTCTCTTACGGAAAGAAAACCCAGAAATTAGGAAAACTAAAACATTCATAACTGCTTTTGGATTAGAGTTTGTGCATGAGAAATGTGAATTTTGTATTGTGGTGGATAGAAACCAGTACCTGAAATTATTTGGCTTAAATGCATTTTTAAATTACTTTTCTGATTGAACTAGTAGTTGAATGTATAAAGATGGTACTTTTTTTGTTTGAGGGTTTATTTAAATAGCTTTTCTAAAATCCACATGCTCTTTGAGGGGGAACTCTGTTGGGCTAACATGTCACTGTTAGTTTCCAGCTTTTGCTGAAACTGTCCCTGATCATGGTTTTGTATACTCTCAGCAAGCATGTATTGTGGTTCCGCAGGCATTCCTCATATTTATTTGGTTTCGTTGGACTTCGGCATAGCTGAACTGTGTATGTATGATATCCAATCCTCAGAGATAAGATTCCAACACAAAGAAAAACACTTCAAGCAGAAAAAAAATGCATCTTGGAATACAGCCATCATAAAAAGCCTTCTTGACGCCCATGGTAAAGAGTCTTTTTGTACGTATGTGAAATCTTAGAAAAGGAATTAGATGTACAGCATATGGGGTAAATTTTTAGTTGTCAAGGAGGTGATAAGGACGTTCATTCACTGTGGAAAGGGCTAATACTGACTGAGTGCTTTCCAAAATGCCGTTGCAACAGCAAACAAGAGATTTGGCAGAAGATTTTCCTTAAAATATCAGAATGATGGCCTGAGCTAGAAACGGGGTTTAGACTGTAAAAACTGTAGCAAAACAAAACACCTTACTTTTTTTTTCAGTTTTGTTTATATCTGGACAGTCAGTAATAACATATGTCTCTACTTCGGGCAAGCTGCACAAGTCTGCTATCAAGAACTATCATATTTAACTATAAATTCATAAAAATTAATAAATATATACGTGGTTGTGTTTTTACAGCAGTATCAAGACAGAGAATATAAAGATGGAAAGCTGGCTTTCAGAAACTTTTGATTTGACCTTAGACATGTTCTTCATTGTGGCATTAATTAAACTGTAGAGGCTTATTTCATTAGGTTTTCTATCTACAAAATGCGAATAATAAAATCATGTCCTGAGTGGTTGTGAGAAGCTCAATTAATCAAAGTGCTTTGAGGTAAAAATACACCACTATGATATGAATATACAGATGAGGAATTTCAACATTTGAAGTTAGTGCAGCTGATACTTGTATCTTCTAGATATTATTCTATCTTCACCAAAACAAAATAATACTTAGGTTTCTACAAGGCTGCCAAGTTACACATCTCAAAATGATGTGTAAAGAAGGGTGAATTAGAAGTAAGTACTTTTATAGATGGCGGCGCTGCAGCACGGGAAAGCTAAATGCTTTGGCCAGGGGAGGGAGTACTTTCAGCTACCGCAACTTTCAGTTCAGTACCTTGTCCTTTGCTTTACAAAAACGCTCATCTTCTTTTGGATCTGGCCTTTGTTTTCATATGCTCTAAGAGTTTATCATTCTCCATGCATTTCTGTTTCTGGGTTATGTAGATTTGTTTTCTTTCCCCAATATGTAGCTAGGCAGATGCTAACAATTTACGTCAGTATGCCTTGTTTTCGGATTAAGTAACAAAGGCCCCACGTGATAGAACAGTTAAAAGAAAAAAAGGGGGGGGAAAACCCCCAAACCAACCCAATCCCCTGAACCATAACTTATGTTATAAAAATAGTCATTACCAGAATGCCTGGTATTAAAGAATAGAGTTTCTTAGGTTGAAAACAGGCAAACTGTTTCTTACGGTGTTGTCTATAAGCATTGACAAAGTTGTTCATGTACTGTTTATAATAAAAAGCAATAAATAGATTAAAAAAAAAAAGTGGGTTGTAGTGAAGATGCACAAGAATTAAATATTCCTGAACTTGAGAAGATAGATACTCAAGATTTGCATGTGTTTTTTCTCTCTTACTGGGCTACAGGAACCGCGATACTGAATAAACACAGTGGTTAACCAGTTTCCTTATAGCCACTGTTTTTATTTACCCTCTAGCACTCCATGTAAGACAGACAACTGCTGTTCTATTCCTTCTAGAAAGGGGGAAGCAGAATGCAGAGAAGGGAGAAGGCTTCAACTATGCCGGGTAGAAATTCTGCATGTTTCATCACTAAGTTCCTCATTATGAGGTCAACATTTTTTATATCCTGCTGGTCATCTACACCAACAGTTCCAAAATAGACAAGCATAGTCCTCTCCATATTATACCGATTCCTTAATCAGTCTGTAGTTGGCATATGACTTGGGAAGTCACATTTGTCTCTCTCTGTTTTAAATTGTGAATCATTATCCAGATAAACATAAAAATACAAATGTTTTAATATTCTGCTTTTGACTTCCTTAATATATTTTGGCAATGGGCTTTGTAAGTTAACTGATTGTGATAGAAATTCAGTTTTAATTAAAAATGCTTTCTTTAACTGCTCTCACATGTTGTGAAACTGGGGACACGGGAATTCTGGTTTTAATTTTTTTAACATTTCATTACAATGACATTATAATTCATTCTTTTGTACTTCTCTGTCATTATCGTGGTTAGCTTCTATATGGAACAACTACAAATCTTTAAGATATTTTCAACAGTCTTTTTGTCCAAAAGATCAGATACGTACAGTATAAATCTGCTATGTGATTCTAACTTCTTTCTAGATGATAGATTTGGTTTCTCTGACAGACATAGCTACTATTGGGGTCTGTTTTCACATAGCATAATTCAGGAAATTGACAGTCACGGGTTAAACTGTAATTTACAGCCTTTTATGAAAAAAAGGAAGCAGTAATACATAACATCTCAGGTTATTTGCATTTTCTGGTTTGTCTGAAGACAGATTTTAGCATTTAATATGTTTTATAAACTGAAATTATTTAATGGAATGCAATAAATAGTATGCTTACAGTATTGCTTACACAAAAAAACCACATTCCTGATTTTTTTATGACTCAGAAGAGTTCACCTACTAAATTTAGTAGCCCACATTTTTGTATATTTGAAAAAAATTTGTTATTCGCAGGCCTATTTGCATTAATTTTGCCTTCAGTTCTATTCCTGGTCTTTCAAGGGAACTGAGAGGTTTTGTTTCTGTTTCTGTCAGATCAAGGAGGTAGACTTCATGTTTTGTTGGGGCGTTTCACAGAACTGAATTTCCCCATGGAAAGAAACAGAAAAAGACATGGAGGAGTTTATAGGCAAAGCGGGGTGGAAGAAGAGATTTGTTTTATTGTAACTAAGTTTGCTTTTGCATTCTCTTTTGGCTAAAGGCTGAGAAAGCAAATGGTCTGTAAATCAGGACTTCTTGAATATTCAAGAGAGTCTAACAAGTCTAAATTTAGAAAGTATGTTATTTTTAAACTGTTTTGTGAAAAAGGGTTTACTGGCTTACATAACCGTGATGTACTCAGTTTCTTCTCTGTGCCATTGTGATACAAATAAATTATATTCGCCCATTTTTCCTTTCAGACAGAGTAAATGTAGAGTATAATAACTTGTACAGAACAAAGTCAGGTTGAGGTGGGGTTTGTTTTTGTTGTTAAAAAATATTGTGGAATTTCATCAAATATGTAATTCATTTAAATCCTCCCATTCTTGCTGTAGGATGCTTGCATTGGTTAACACTTAGGGTTTTATTTACTTGCCCACACACACGTCTAGTGCCTCTTGAGATGGCCAAGAATGTTCTTCCATGGTGCCAGCTGCTGCTGCAGAAAGGAGTCAGTTCACCCAGGTGCTGTGCCATGCCTGCGCAGAGCTAACAGACCCTTTGGGAGTTCAAAGGCTTTGTAGGCTGCATTGGGCATCTACGTTCTGATGCAGGAATCCTCCATAAATATCATTTGCATTGATGTGCCCAGTCACATAAGGAGTTCCTCACATTTTGCCTGGTCCTCAATCCCATAAAACTTTCTGTCTTTGAAGGAGGTTGTCAGAGTGGCTTGCTGCCTCCTGTGTGCTTGCATGAATCCTGTTCTGTGGGACATTATACTAGCTCCTTTGTGTTTCATTTTGTTTTCCTACCTAGAATCTTGAGGGGGATTTTACAAAAGGACAAACTTCAAACATTATTGACAGGCTGAGAGAGCTGGGCTTGTTCAGCCTGGAGAAGAGAAGGCTCAGGGAAGACCTCAGAGAAGCTTCCACTACCTAAAGAAGGCCTACAAGAAATCTGGAAAGGGACTTTTTACAAGGCATGTCGTGACAGAACAAGGGGGAATGGCTTTAAACTGAAAGAAGGTAGATTGAGATTCGACATTAGGAAGATGTTCTTCCCTGTGAGGGTGGTGAGACCCTGGCACAGGTTGCCCAGAGAAATCGTGGCTGCCCCTTCCCTGGCAGTGTTCAAGGCACGGCTGGACGGAGCTTGAAACAACCTCTGGTCTAGTGGAAGGTCCCCTGCCCATGGCAGGGGGGCTGGAACTAGAAGGTCCCTTCCAAGCAAAACTGTTCTATGATTCTGTGATTATTCATCATTATCATCACTTTTTTTTTAAACTTTCTGTGAACTGTGATGAAAATAAAACATTTCATCGGATGCCATGAATTTATTTTAGCAATGGTGGGAACTTTCCACCATTTTCCTAGTGTAAAATAGAGGCTGACTCATAATTTTCAGGGACTAGTTCAAAGATTAGTTTTACTTCCTATTTTTGATTAAATTAAACCACAGCTGAGTGGCGTACCACCTGAAGTATGATGTTCTTACCTGGATTTTTTGCTCTCTTCACCTTTCTTCAGTGAAGACCAAGTATTCTGTTGTGATCTCTCCTAAAACAGAATAGGAAATAAATATTATTCTTTCAGATGGAAGTTATTGGGAGAAACAGCTGAAACATTTTGTAAGAATTAATTTAATAAACTTGAAAACATCAGTGCTCAAGTGCTAAAACTAAGTTTGCATAGTATGTGAGGCCTTTGAAGGCACAAAGATCAGAAAATTAATAGCAGCAGTAGCTGCTAACATGGAAAAAAAAGCCATGAGTGGAAAAACAGTAAACTGAAAGTCCTTTATCCTCCTTTCCAGCCCTCAGTTCTCAGAGTTTTGTCTGGCAAGGAAAGCAGGGAATCTGTCTGACTTTCAAATAATTACTGATGTATTACTCCATTGCAGGCTAGTAGCAAAGAGCAGCTGTGCCCGGTAGCCAGAGCCAACTTCTGCCTTTCTCATCCCCCATTTCTGACTGCCTTCCCTGGAGAAAGCTATCTCACTATTAAGTAAACTCGTGTGGAGTTGCAAGACAAACCAAGATTTCAATAGAAAAATATTTACTCATGCATAAAGAAGCCCTTTTAAAAAACTTTGCTACTTAGGAAACGATGTGATTTTGTGGGTAATAAATAAAACCAGATTTGTTACACTACAGTTGTAAAGCTGCCATCTTCTGTGAGCCTGGGAAGAGTGACCTTATTCATCGTAAGGCTTTGTCAATTCTGCCTCTGTGTAACTATTCTGTTCTTGATACATGTGAGTCATCAGGGCCACGCTTAAGCAAGAGGTCTGGTGCCTAAAAAGTACGGGAGTTAATTATAGTTGTTGGCTTTTTGTCAAACTACCCTTCTTTTACCCACATTCCTCACCAGTTTTAATGGAAAATTAACATTGCTTGAGAGGCAGGATACTGGTAAAACACAGTTCTGTAAGAAATCAATACCAAACCATTTCCATTTTCCATCTATGTTGAGCCTGAGCCACAGTAATAAAAAGGTCCTTCAATGTCCTCATCCTCAAATTGTGTTCTGATTGTAAAAATAGAAAAAGAAAACACAAGTAGGAGTTCTCGTCAGAGTTGCAGGACTGCCAGAAGTTCGTGATATCTCCACTTAGCTTTACATTTAAGATGAATGTAAAACTGACTGCCTGACTGCTTGTGTTCGGTAAATAACTTTTATCTGAAAAATCACACAAATGTGCGGAGGAGTCTTGCTCAAGTTCCTGTTTAAATAATTCGCATGCTGACTCCTTAAATTCCTCCTGATATTTCATTAGAGATGCTGCTTCCTCCACTGTCACGCCATGGTAAGTAGTTGCCATGTTGTAGCCAGCTCATGCTCAGCAACATGGTCACGTCATTTGTGTCGTGCTCTGAGGTGTTTTGAGATGTAAGGAATGCAGAGGATGCCCTCGCACCCCAAGGAAGGCTGCCACAGGGCACTGCACATTGCAGCTGCGGGAGTTCATGGCTGCTGGTACAGAATCTACGTAATGGAGCATAACAAACCTTTCACACCAAACCAGACTTTCTTACATTAAGAATCATATTACCCATAATTATTCTATCTGTCTACTATTTTGTTTTGCACTTGGATGGAAGCTTGAAGTGGTACATTTATGTAATATTTATTGAGAAGTTAAATGAAACAACAGCCAAATCGGTAGCTTGATTGCATCTACATGGATGTGGAATTAATAAATCATGTAGTAATTTTACAGTTCGATAATCTGGACATCTTCCCATGGAAAAATATTTAATAAAGAGAAAAATGCCATATCCTTTTACAAAGAGAACAAACAAAAATCTTGAGAAAGGTGAAGAGTGTGAAATGTCTGTGTTTGAGCCTGGAAAGTCGTCTTGAAACCTGCACCCTATTCAGTGAGATTAGGCGCTTGTATTTGAGGGGTTTAGTCCTTTCTCACTGAAGAAAGAGCATGCTTCTCCCCAGACTGATTGAATAAAGCACTTGTAGCACCATCTTTTTGTCAAAGGGGATGGTACCTGGTGTTTCATTTGTTTGTGAAGGAATGAACAGACTAAGCAGCCTATATTCTCAGTATAGGTTTCTGTTTTAGCTAGCATCATATGAAAGGAGCCATCTTGTGGTTGTCTCTTTTGCAAATGTTGCTGTAATATTGCCTTGAAAAGCTGAAGTTAAAGACATGTATATACTTCTGTGATAATTTCTCTTCTACTTGTTTAGAATAGATGTCAGCAAATTTATTTGATAGATTAGCTCATTCATCAATGAGCTTGTATCAATTTAATTAAGTATATTAAAAGAAAAACCCTTACTTATTTCTAAAAGTTGTGTATAAACACAAGCCTCTCTCCTAATTTTTAAAGTTCTGTTTCCTTAATAACACTGAATAAGGTTCTGTATGATTCATCTTGGATAGCCATCTATCCTTGCAGCCGTTGGTAACTAAATGTAACATCAAGGCCAAGGATCACTGTCATTTGATGAAAGTATAGAAAAACGTTACAAAATTCAATTGATTGCTATTTGTCTAGAATATTAATTGAGGGCAAAAATGTATGAAATCCATAGCTTCTGGTAAATTTGCTCACATATTGTAACTAACAGATAAGCAAAGTCTTACTTCAGAATGTGCTGTTTGAGGTTTATTATATTCCTTGGATAGGAATATATATGTTCTTTCTATATAGGTCAGCACTTGCAAATTAATAAACAAGAAGCAGGGTAAGATTTTCCCTAGGTATAAATCACTGCCAACCACTGTTTATGGAAGCATATAGCAGATCAGCCTTAAAGGTACCTTTGTACTTCTTATAGGTTGTTTTTTTCCTGTTAAGTCGATTACACTGAGTTTGCAATCAGAAATTATTTTATTCAAAACAGTAAGGAAAGCATTTTTAAACTGTATTGTGAAATAGTGAAATGGCAGAATCTGGAAGAAAATGTTGTAATGCCATTATCTGGAAATTCATCCAAAAGAGTATTTGTCTTCCTGTTTCTTTTTCCACTTTGGCACATTGAATGAATGTCTAATTTCCTTGATTGAAACCTTTTGGTTCAATGGTAAATTACTGATTTGCTGAAAATCCTTTTTGTACAGAGAGACTTTTCATGTATCTGTGCAGGAATATGAGCTCTATCTGTAGCCCAAAAAGCTTTCAGATGTCATGTGCATCTCATATGGTGTAAGAGGCTGGTATAAGTTAATCAGCAACATGTCTTGTTGATTCACCTCTGGTGAATCTGAGTATTGTCTCTTTTTATCATTTATTGTGGTATTTTAAGAAGTGAATATTTGTTCCTTTTTCTTCTTAAAAGTCTTTAAATTCATTCTTGAGAAGCATAGCTTATTTTTTACCATGTCCAGTAGATGCTCAACATCCTTAAACCAGCTAAACACTGCTAAAAGCCTGTTGAACACCTTTGGTTCTTGCAGACACCAGCCTGTCCTTCACAGGTGCCACCTCTTCTGCAATATCTAAATCCAGGTTCCGTTCTAACTGGAAAGAGTTGAATTTTCACTGAACTCACCAAAATAACAGAACAGCTTTAAGCTAAAATACTAAGTTAACTAGATTGGTAATTTTACTAGATAAATCTGTGCCAGAGATAACTAGTTGGCTGGACTGAAGAAATCAGAACCATAGCATGGTTTGGGTTGGAAGGGACCTTAAAGACTATCTAGTTCCAACACCCCTGCCACTAGAGCAGGTTGCTCAAAGCCCTGTCCAACCTGGCCTTGAACACTTGAAGACTTTGCCTTATGTGCCACTTCAGTACATTTTCTTCTATCTGCTACGCATATTAGAATACTTTCTGAAACAACACAGTTCTGAGCAGAAAGTGTCAAGAGTAAGTGCTGGCCTGAAAGCAAAAGCTTTAGGCAGTGCAAACCATCATGTTAACCTGAAAACATTTCCATGTAGCAGTTTCTATTCTACTGATGCTCCCACTCATGCTGTCATAGTGACATTCTTGTATCAAAATCTAGTATCCTAACATGCAGATATATTCATTGACCACGCTTTCTCTGACAGATACACAGACATTTTAGGAAGAAAAGAACGTGTGTTTTATTCTGATCCTGCTGTTCTGAAGAAGTTTGTGAAATTAGACCCAGGAAGCTTGATGGAGCATCTTACAAGGAAGCTTGTTGGATAGTACCATGTCTAAAACGTGTTATCTTTTTTGAAACACGTAATTTTCTCCCTACATGGGGAATAACTGTCTGCTTATCACATTAACAAAATGGATGACCAAACTTGCAAATCAGCCTTGACTTTCAAGTGCTTGGGAAGCTGAGGAGTATCCCAGCAGTTAGCATACCAGCCTGCATTATGGTAGAACAGGTTTGGTTTGTCCACTGTTACGGATTTCTTAAGTTATTCTGGGTAAGGCATATGGGTCCAGATCCACAAAGGCTTCTTTCTTCTACTGGTACAGCTGAAACCCACTTCAAATAGCACTTACTTTCTTAAAAACTTCCGTGGGTCTGTGTCTAGGTCCATATTCATTGGGAAAAAGTCTGGGAGAACTGCTGGGACCCCATCATTCCCCAAGGTTTGTGAGGCGAAGTGTAACTTATGTGCAGTGCTCAGCTACTACAAAAGCCAGGGGCACAGAAATCCATAAACAAAAGCTTACAAGTTTCTCTAATACGTCAACCATGAAAAATCTTTGATACTAAAACTCTAATATATTCATACCATAAGGCATATCACCACTGAAAAAAAACCAAACCAAAACAAAACAAAACAAAGAAACAAAAGTACAAGCTATAAATCTGTTGTACATTTGGGAAATGCTTTGTTTTTTTACTTAATGAAATGCTAGGAAAATAAAGCCCAGTGTGTGGATAAGAGCCATTTGGCTTAAGTAACCCCCAAATTTGATGCTATAAGCAAATATGTATTGAAAGAATTCCAGGCAGTTGTGATATATATAGTTACACAAGACAATAGTTCTCTGCTTTCTACAAGTGTAACACTGTGAAATTTTGGCATGCCACTGTTGCTGTTTTTAAAGATTCTAGACTAAATGTGTTGAGGTGTGTGACCCAGAAGTTAAAGTTATGCACGTGCCACATGTATATGGAACCTTAGCTGGGAATCTGCGTGCTTTCCAAAGTGGGCCTGGGATGAAAAGAGAATATATTTAAACTTCTCAGTTTGGAGAAAAAGCTTAACTAAGCCAGGAATATTAATTCAGAAGTTCACTGGGGAATTGTAAGGGTAATCAGGGATCAGGCCTTATAGTGAATTTAGGAGCAGAGCTTCTGAAGGGATATGTAGCTATCAGGCAGCTTGGGAATAGGCACAGTGCTAGAGTCTCAAATGAGTGGGATACTGGCTGGAAAGGAGGCTCAGGAAGAAAAATGCTAATGATACTTTGAGCCTAACTTTATGTTTCTCACTTCTAGTCACTTATTTGAACTATTCTGACCAAATTCTCAAGTGCTTTGCCAGGGCAGGTCTTGTGTAATAAGTTCCATTATTTGAGTTTAATTGAGTGGTCTAGATTTGGGATATATTTAGCTATTTCCTATAAATGTTAGCTCAGTTTTATTCAGGATTTCCATGGTTTTACTGCCAGGCAGCTTAACTGAGAGTAAGTCAGTTTTCCCATGTGTCTTATATTATGGGAAAGAACCCATAACTGTCAAGAGTTTGTGTGATGCTTTATGATTTTTTATTTTTTATTTTTTTGAAAACTGATGTAATTCTTACACAATATATATGTTATAGTGTTACTTAGACCTTGCAGTTACTATTATACAGATGACGGTCTGCTGGAAATGGAAGTGGGAAACCCTGTTGCTCAGAACTACATATTTATAAAAGCAGTATGTCAAGAACAGGAGCAGCAGGGGTGCTGACTCACAAGTGGTGATGCTCACCCAGTGATGGATGTGACACTTCCAGCTCCCAGCTGTCCTTTCCATCCCATGACATGCAGTTTTCCACCCTCAGTGCAGAGATGGTTCAGCTGTTTATGTAGCAGCTGCTGAATTTCTGTAATTTGCAGACAAGCTTATTGAGCCCAAATAATTTTTGGCTTACCTTAAACATTGTTCAACCAACTGTAGTACTTAAACACCAGTTCTCCAAATGAGACATAGCTGCCACAGAACTAAAAATCTCAGGGGAAAGGGAGATAGGACTTTTATCAATATCCCCAAAAAGTCAAGATGTTAGATGGAAAAAAAAGTTATATTGTATTCTGTGCTGAAAAGCTCAGAAGTATTTCCAGGCTCTTTGGTGTGAGAACTTGCCCTAGCCTCAATCCAGCTACGGATTTGGATGAAACACACATCCAGGACAAGTGACCTCTGATCATGAATCAGAACTCTCAGAGTGGGAATCGGCTCCAGATTCAGAGCTAAGTTTAGATGTCTACAGTGTAGATTTCTACATGTGAGGTATGTGCTTAACACACAGAAGATTTGGACAATATAGTCAATGGTGCTTTGAGATCAGTTTTGTATCTATCTTGCTGGATTATATCCCCTCCTTTCATTGACTGTTCCAGGAGTAACAGTCAATCAACCTTACTCATTTCTTTATTTCTATAAAGTACTAATGCCTTCTCAATGATCCCTGCCTCTTCTTCCTTTGTTGTTTCTCTTTCCCATTTCTTGTTAATACTTCTCAAGTCTGGGATGTAGCTGTCAGAAACTTCGAGTTCTCTTGCAGGAATTTCATGAATGTTAGTGGATTGAATAGTTTTTGCTCTACGTTATGGACTCCACTTCTAGATGTGCCACTTTGGCTCCGTATTGTAAAGCTACAAGCAGAAGACAGGCAACCTGTCATTTCGTGTCCCTCCTTCCACACACAAACTGTCAAGTGTCTCACTAAATCAGTCAGATTTTTTTAAGATTACATAATGGCTTACTCTTTTTTTTTCTATCTTTCGTCCATGTGGAAAGACATTATCTTATTAGTCAGTCATTTGTGCCTTTCTCTCCAGTGTTCTCTCTAAGACCACAGCTGTTGTCTTGGGCTAAGTCCTTTGTGGTTCATTTTATCCCTTGGTGACTTCATCTGCCAAGAGACTGCCTACATAGCCAGAGCACCCACAATTTTCTTCCAATATTTCCATCATTTTAGTACTGAAAGAATTCTCCATAGGTCTGTGAAATGTGTCCTTATGCTTAAGGGAAGCATCATTATGTTTCCCTTCCAATACTTTCCAGGGTTTTTCATTAGTTTGTCTTTTAAATTACATTCTTAACAAGCATGGCTGAGATTAAACAGAAACATTGTTCAGAGAGAAAAGGGCTTCTGGTGAAACAGATGTCACTTGGAGGACTATATATCCCCTTCTTTTGGCAACTGACACAAATTCTGGCTAACTTATCAGTGGGCATCCTGCCCTCCCAACAGATGGTCACAAATGCAGAGAGCCAAAAGCCCATCCACAGATGCAGAATATGTTGAAAACTCTATATCTAGACACAAATGTTGAACAAGCTTTTTAGGCTGAACTACTGTGCCTGCAGTCAGTCTAGGGGAAAGGATGGCTTTTTAATAAAGGAACATTCTGTGTCAACATATGGCTGCTTTGGTGTATAGAGCAGCTGATAGTTATGGGAGGCTTGGGGAGAGGGAGATCATGAAGTAATCAGCATATTAGAAAAGTCTCTTCAGTTTTGGTTTCTTTCTTTTGGGAGTATCTAGTAAGTGACCAAAACACAGTTCTTCTGGTTTAGCTGAATTTTGCAAAATTTTTCAGGAAGTTGGAGAAATCTGCAGCACAGTTGCTCAGATCATAGATTAAAGAATGGTTTGGGTTGGAAAGGACCTTAAGATCATCTAGTTCCAACCCCCATACCATGGGGAGGGACACCGCACACTAAACTATGTCGCCCAAGGCTCTGTCCAACCTGGCCTTGAACACTGCCAGGGATGGAGCATTCACAACTTCCTTGGGCAACCTATTCCAGTGCCTCACCACCCTCACTGTGAAGAACTTCTTCCTTACATCTAATCTAAACTTCCCCTCTTTAAGTTTGAACCCGTTACCCCTCATCCTACCAATATGGTCCCTAATGAAGAGTCCCTCCTTCGACCTGCTGGTCACGATTCTTTTGACACAGCCCAGGATACGGTTGGTTTCTGGGCTGCAAGTGCACACTGAAGCTGGCTCCATGTCAAGCTTCTCATCAATCAGCACCCCCAAGTCCTTCTCCACAGGGCTGCTCTGAATCTCTTCTCTGCCCAACCTGTAGCTGTGAGATAAACCTATGTAGCCTTAGAACAGAATTTCACATGTTTTTTAATAGAAAATTGAATTTGTTTTCTTATGGCTTTGTTGTATTTGCCAACATCTGTAAGAATCAGAGGCATTTTTATTGTCAGAAAACCATCTCACAAAATACAGAGGTTATCATCCCCTGGATGAGTGAAAACAGTTTGTGTGGCTTCTTACAGTCATGCTTAGGAACCTGACTAGCTTTTAGTAGGTTTTTAGGGGAAAGGCAGTGACCTATGCTACTGTAGCTAGGCAAGGAAATACGTATTTGCAACAAGGATGTGTATATATATATATAATTAGATCAAGACTTTTGCCCTACATTTTCCTAGAGCTAGAAATGCTTGCTGTTACAGTCTGTATTTTACACATGATCTGCCTTTGCTTTTATCTGTTGAACTCTTACCCATCTGAACTTAAAAATCAAGCAGGTTGAAATCAGTTGCCTGCTGTATTAGATAAAGGCACGGCAAACTGTGATAAACACTTCTAAGAAATGTACTGGATAGTATTAAGAAATTGATGGGTTTTGCATGAGTGTAAGAGAGGAGTTGACTTTAGCTTTGAAGGAAAACAGAGGCATAGATTAACAAACTGAGAGTTTCTCATCTCTCATGTGAGATGAGAAACTGAAGGAACTGGCTCGTTGGTTGCTGTGCCTTGAGAACGTTACAGGTGCTTGCATGCCCCAGAGCAGGAGCCAGTACAAAAGAGAGGCAACAGCCAGTCTTCATTCTGCATCATCAATGCCTTCAGACAACTTCTGAAGTTCACCTTTCTTGTGTTCATCTTTAGGTAGTTCATGCTCTGACAGAAACATTACCAAATGCAACAAGAATTTGGTAGTGTATGCATCTTCCCATGCAGGCTTGGCTAGAGACTGTTGGGGTGATTCACTTCCAAGTTGTGATAAACAGCTATCAGGTAATAATTATTTTCACTCACTACCACGACTGTTTTTGTGACCAAGGGCAGAAAAGTCATCTATCGCATTGTCATTCACCTATGCTTTTTGGATCCAATTCTGTCCTGCTTTCACATTGATCCTCCTTACACTTTTCAGTATAATTCCTGAGTATTTTAAATTCTGACATTTTTTAGAATGGCCAAAATCATATGCTCTATTTTTTGCTGTTTATTTTTTTAAGCTTGATTCTCTATGGATGTATTATTTGACTGCATACATGTGTTTCTATAGTTGATGATTGTAAGGTTAATCACAGAGTGAGCTCACTAGCTGTGTGCATTCAGCAGCACTCCTCATTAGCTGGTTCAAAAAAGCATAGGGTTTTTTTAGTTCTTTGTATGTTGTACCAGTGTGAAGTGCCCTATGAACTCAATACCAGCCTGTTTTCTATTCTCTTTCAGCTGAGCTAAAAATTACTTTGACTAAATACTAGCTGATGCACAGTCTCACGAGCAACGTGAGATTTGCTTATTAATAGTTTTTTTATTTAAATAATGAAATTCACAATGGTGTTGAATTATGGTGCTTGCTTCAGAAGTGTTTTCAAGCTCTCCTTGTCTTTCTCATATTTAAAGCACATGCTGCGGGTGTAAGGAAGGGGAGGACAGAGGCTAACGTGCTGGGTAGGAAAGTGGGTCTTTGTGTTAGCACTGTGAAAAAGGCCTAATCAGGGACCTAATCAAGAGACTGCAGAAGCTAAAGGCTCTCTGAGATCGACAAGCCTGGTATGGGACTATTGTGTACTGGTTTAGAGCTGAGGCATTGTGTTTGCTATTCTGATGGAGCCCTGCATGGGGCATGAACGGGAAAATGGAAGCCAGTGCCAGTTCCTGTTAATTTTTTCTGTATGAGAGTCTGTTAGCGATTTGCCATGCACCCTGAAGTCCTACTGTCACGTGGGCTTGTTTCCTGACCATGTCTCTGCCACGGTCTTTTCGCCCTCCTTTGTTCATCATTCCCTCCCAGCCCCTCTGTTGCACCTTGTGCGCCTTTGAACTGCTATATGCAGCTGGAACAATTTGTCAGACTCTGGGCAATACTTTTTCTCCCTCGGGAAATCCACGTTTCCAAACTATCTGAAGAAATCTGACTGCTTGAAAGCGTGGCTTTGCACTGTAAAGTGTGTACACTCCAATACCAAAGTGTGTGCTTAAGTAAATCTCCAGAACAAATCTATGGGGGTGTTACCTGAGTGAGGGCTGGGTGACTTAAATCTTGTGATCAGGAAGTTGTATTTCACAATTCAGCAATTACCTGCTACCAGATCCAAATCTATCTAGTTGTTAAGAGGTTGTTGAATTTTTATTCTTTCATGTTATGCAAGAAGGGAAGAGGTCTCATCCTCATTTACTGACCTAAGTTAAATACTACCTTCAATAGTACAGAAGTTAATAGGTTTAAGGTATAGAAAAATTAATCTGATGGCCACTCATACTATTGCCAGGTCATTAGACCCCTCTAATGTGGGAATCTCACTACATTGAGTTTTGGTAGTTACGGCACACACATCACAAGCTGCAGATGCAAGTGCACACTGAGAAGTCCATCTACTGCCTATAGGTGTGTTTTAGCCACTGGGCTATAGGCCCAGTTGAAGGCTAAAATGTTTTCTGTTCTTGTTGAAGCTTAGTCACTGTGTGTCATGGGAAGCTTGAGGAGAATCTGAAGTGCTGTACCTTCAACTTGGGGACAGTAGGAAAAAGGGCCATTTTTTAAATGTGTGTTCAGATTTACATGAATTCTGCATAGAAAATAAACTGTCCATCTTTGAGTCTGAATATGTAAGAGCAGCGCTCACAGGACCCTGCCTGTTTTCCACACTTGGAAGCTTCTAGCTTATCAAATTATCATACAGTCATTCAGTTAGCAAGTGTGTCATGTCAGTGAACAAGTATTAATTGAATATACTTATGCATGTTACCATGGTTAATTCCACATGCTTACTTCAGAACTGCTAGGAAAATAAGGAGATTATTGGCATGGTTAGTTCATATTCCACATCTAATACAAAATACAGAGTTTTATTTTCTTACTTGTAAACAGAACAGTTGGACTCACGGTGGAATTCAGAAAGCCAGCATGCACTGCTGTCTTTTCATGTTGATTTGGTCTCAATTTAATGCTCACGTTAGAACATGCAGGGTTGCTAACATTCATGATTCTATTGCGACGTTTGGCATTTTCCTTAACACTTCAGCCTCTTGTTGGACTTCAGTAGAGCATTCAACACAGTTTCAACACAAAGTGGCAAGATACAGAATGGATGGGTGATCTGCAAGATGGGTACAAAATTGGGCTAACAGATTGCAGTCAGAGGGTGGTGGTGATCAATGGTTTTCACTCAGGCTAGAAGCCTGTCATAAGTGGGATCCCCCAGGGATCGATACTGGGCCTCGCACTGGTCAACGTCTTCATAAATGACCTGGATGATGGGATTGAAAGCGCCCTTACTGAGTTTGCTGATGACACTAAACTGGGTGGTGAGCTGGACATGTCAGAAGGGAGAGCCATTTTACACAGAGACCTGGACAGTCTGGAGGAGTGGGCAAGCAAGAACAGTATGAAGTTTAACAAAATATGTCTGGGGACCAGCCCTGCTGAAAGGCACCTGGGGTGCTGGTGGACAACAAGCTCAATGGGAGGCAGTAGTGTGCTGCTACAGCAACCAAGGCAAATCATATCCTGGGCTGCCTCCGCAGGGGCATTACTAGCAGAGGTAGAGATGTGATCATCTCGCTCTACTCACCGCTTGTCCGGCCACACCTGGAGCACTGTGTCCGGTTCTGGTCCCCACAGTTCAAGACAGATGCAGGCAGACTGGAGAGGGTCCGAAGGAGGACCACAAAGATGGCCAAAGGGCTGGAGAACCTGTGCAGTGAGGACAGACTGAAGGAGTTAGGTCTCTTCTCCCTGAAGAAAAGAAGGCTCAGGGGGACCCTCATCACAGCATTCCAGCTGCCACTTGAAGGCTGGTTACAAAGAGGACAGAGGCTCTCTCTTCACAAGGAGCCATGTGGAGAAGAGAAGGGGCAATGGGCAAAGTTGCATCAGGAGAGTTTTCATCTTGCTATAAGAGAAATTTTTTACAGTGAGATCATAATTTGCTGGAACAATCTCCCCAGGGATGTGGTAGCCCCCACCGGTGGAGGTTTTCAAGATGAGACTGGATTGGGTACCGAGACCATCTCATTGAGGCTCCCTTTCCCCATGAAAGGTTGGGCAGATGGTAATTTGAGGTAATTTTAGTGTGGATTGTTCTGTGTTTCTATGATTGTTTAAAAACCTGTTTTAATTTAAATAAAAGTAAAGTTTTTAGCCCTAGATACTGGAGGCAAGTGCCTAGAAATGTTAAAGATAATGTGGGAAGAGCCTTGGAGGGCAAATAAATATATATATATTCCTTGGCACCACAAGAAATTTTTCTTATTTTTTTCAGAAACACCTATGCATTTCCAGGCCTTCTGCTGTCAGTTTGGTCACTTTCTCCTCTATTACATTTCTAATATTCTATTGTATTGCCAATAATGTAATTTCAGGACCTTTTTAAAACTTCATGTTTCTCTGGTGGCCTCAACTTCTCAATTATTACCTTTGTGAATGCATCTCACGTTCGTGGGAAATAAAGTGTCTACACATTTCAGTTTCTAAGGAAATGCTTGAAAATATGACTGGAGCACACTCTAGAGGCTCACAATTTCAACGGCAGATAAGTAACTCCAAAATTATTCATATTTCTAACCTCACAATTTTAAAGCGAATCTCAGGATTTTTATTCTTTTTATTTATTTTTCCTTTTAAGTTTGTTTCATTTCTGGTGAAGATTTGAAGCAAGATTTGTGAATACTATGGATTTCCTTATCCTATTCTTCCAGAGAACTCTCTCTTATTACTCTTAATCAGCTGATAGGGAGCTGGGTTTTGTATGTTCTGCTAAGTCTTACATCTAGGTCAAAGATGGATGAAACTCTGCCAGTTCATAGAGATGCTGATATTATTTCTGGAGTGTTTTGCTGTCTAGGAAAATTTATCTTGGTAGGTTTCAGTCCTAAAAGGACAGTGTCCTGAAAAGGACAAATGCTGCACTTCCTAAATTTGTTTGGAGGACCAAGACATAAAAATACATGAATTAAAAATTTCTAAGCAGGTCTGTAGATGTCAGAAGGTTCTATAAGGTTTATTACCCCACTTAAAATGGGTCACTATCCTATATAGGGGCTACATGTTCTCTGCTATTTTAAGTCATGTCACATGACTGGGAAACTTTTATCAAGAAGAAGAAGAGCAAGCTTGGTAAAAATCCTGATCTATATGTTGCTTCCAGTCATGTGGCTTTGACCATGTGTCTCTCCATCTCCACTTTGCAGATGCTTTTTATCTGTGTATTTCCAATCAAATGTGGCGCTCTCCAAGTGTAGCAAAAGGAGTAGAGCATTTTTTGACTGCTGACTCTTTAGGATCATATTTAATAATGGGTTCACGTTACTCTCTTGAAGGATTGTGTAGATCGTGCTAGATGTCCAGTTGAGTGACCTAGACAGCTGAATGTTGTCACTGTATCTGAGCAGCAGTTTGTAAAATCATTTATGCTTCTTCTAAGCTGCCAAATAGATGGCTATCAACACTGTCAAATTTTTGTTATTATTTTCAGCTATTTATTAAACATTCATGTTGCCTGCTTGGGCTCTGTTGATCATATATTATTTTATGTTGACACTCCAGAGCCTCAAAGATGACTCAAACTCAGACATCCCTGTCTGGGTGTGGAGCACACATCCAGCAATCACAAGACCTTTCTTTTTTTAAACTGCAGTTGCTGTCTGTTCCCACTTCTCTGGCTGGCTATCGCTTCATTACACCGAAAATTTGCCCTCCAGTCCTCTGTCCTACATTGTCTATGCTGTCTGTTTGAAGATTTGGAGGCAGAATGATTTGTAGCAGCAGAATGATTTGTAGCAGCAGCCCTCCTCAGTACAGGGTCTGGGATCTGCAGAGGAGCTGGCTTGGCACAAAGCCCTTGGCACACTCTTGCTGTCAGGACCCTGCTTGTGCTCAAGACTTGGCGATGTGGCCGAGGCAGCTGAAGGATGTGCTGATTCAGTGTGTCTGTGCTGGGGCAGGGATTTCCAAGCTGTGACCTGTGAGCTAACATTTACATTTGGAACAGGTGGGGGTTTCTTTCTTCTTTAGCTGGTAGAGAGCCTTTACATTTTAGAAGTTGTTTGAGTAACTCTAGGCCCACGAACTGCTGTGATTGGAAATCACACAGCTGGAAGTCAGGGATTAAAGGACAGAAAAAATTCAAGGATAAAAAATACCAAACTGGATCAAAACCAAAGGCATTTACTCTCCTTGCATGAGGTACAGCTGAGGACATGCCTGAGTCGCTACATCAAATTAAACCTCTGATAATACTAAGGGAGAGGAAGGCCATGGCAACAAAAAACAGTGGGAACAAAAAGCTCTTGTTTCTTTTTCAAAGAAATGTTCTACGTATCTTTAGGGTAAACTGGACAATGCATCTGAGCAGATTTGTTTTCTCTAAAAGGTATAGACCCACTAAATAGAAGTAAAACTTTTGATTGAAAAATGTCCCTGAATTCTAGCTTGAAAGTTGAGAAAGCCGAAGTATTTTCATTTAAGAAATCAAGGAAAATTTAAAAAGCTATTAGTATTTTTTGTAAAAAAGGAGAATTCAAAGGAAATTTGTACTTGGTTGATGTCACACTTTCCCATAAGAAGACAGTTTTATCAGTCTTACTTCTTAGTTTACAAGAGCAGACCAAATCCCAGGTTTTTCTCTCAACCAAATCACCTCATTTCCAGTAAACATTTTTTTTAAAAGTGGCCAAGGTGTTCACTGGCGTTTGATTTTGCCAGCATTCTGTATCAGTTGAAGTCCTGAGCTTGGCCAAACTCTGGCTGCAGAAATGGTTTTGGCAGTACTAACTACTGATTTCTATGTGCTTGTAGTGAATTCCCTCTGAGAAGAAAATCTTATGTTTTAAAAGTAACTACCAGTAATGACAAAAGAAAAAGAGGAAAAACGACACAAAAGATAAGTAAATATGAAGGAGGGAGAGAGCATCAAGCAAGAAGGAAATAACATGCCATGCGACTGGTGTCACAGAGGGAAACATCATACCTGGGGTTTGATCCAGAGCCTTCTCTTCATTCACTGGTTTTGGTGCCTGGCATTGATGCTGAGTACGACGCTTCAGATAGTTTATATGTATCACATTACCTTCCAACTAAATAAAAGTGATTAATAGCTCTACATAAGACAGGATATTCTTAATGAAGACATTTATATTCGCTTTTTTCAGTGAGTTTGCTACAACTCTGTGGCTTTTATATTTTCATAAATTGTTCCTGATTGTGCAAATTGAAATAAAGGCATGGAGGATGATAAGGGGGCTGGAGCACCTCCCGTATGAAGACAGGCTGAGAAAGTTGGGGCTGTTCAGCCTGGAGAAGAGAAGGCTGCATGGAGACCTCATAGCAGCCTTCCAATATCTGCAGGGGGCCTACAAGGATGCTGGGGAGGGACTCTTCATTAGGGACTGTAGTGACAGGACAAGGGGTAATGGGTTCAAACTTAAACGGGGGAAGTTTAGGTTAGATATAAGGAAGAAGCTCTTTATAGTGAGGGTGGTGAGGCACTGGAATAGGTTGCCCAAGGAAGTTGTGAATGCTCCAACCCTGGCGGTGTTCAAGGCCAGGCTGGACAGAGCCTTGGGCGACATGGTTTAGTGTGTGGTGTCCCTGCTCATGGCAGGGGCATTGGAACTAGATGATCTTAAGGTCCTTTCCAACCCAAACCATTCTATGATTCTATGATTCTAATTTCTGCTTGCACACATTTGTGTGTGCAAACAGTACTGCCACGTATACAGCTTAAAGTGAGGGAAAAGTCAATGTGAAATAGCTAGTTTCACACCTGGAATTTTAGAAATAGTATTTGTTCAAATACCACTGACTGTAAGCCCTTTTACTAACCTTATTTCAACAATTACAAAATTAACAGATTTATTTAATCGTTAGTTATGTTGGATGAAGCACTGGCACTGGCTGCCCCATCCCTGGCAGTGTTCAAGGCCAGGTTGGACAGGACATTGAGCAACTTGGTCTAGTGGAAGGGGTCCCCGCCCGTAGCAAGGGGTTGGAACTAGACAATCTTTAAGCTAGATGACCTTTAAGGTCCCTTCCAACCCAAACCATTCTATGATTGTATGATATTTTTTAAGACCTTTATATAAACATTTTTTGATTTTGTACTATTTGTTACTCCGGGTTAGCCTTCAAATACACTTAATTTTAACTGCTTGCACAGATGCCTTTGTCCATGGCTGAAATTCGGAAGGACAATTGCACTACAACAGAACTAAGAAAATCATGCAGTGGCTGTATTATTTTGAGGACATGTATGTGTAAAATCAGTCTGTGAGGACTGATAAAAATCATACTGCCTGAATAAAGTTTGTATATACACAGTGCTCTGAACTGTATGTAGTTAAAGCTGGGGAGAGCCTTTCACTGCTGGGAAGATGACAGGAAAAAGAAACTGCTTCTGGCAAAGACGCATAATGAAGTTAACTCCGATTCATCGAGCTCATCTTACTGGTAAGAGGAGGCACTGTAAAAGTAATTATTAAGAGACGGGGCTAAGAACATCAGTGAGCTCAGCCAGTATGCTTTTCAGCCTTTGTGATTTTATTAGATATATGGATGAGGTCACCTCTTGAAATAGCAGAGAGGAAGAAAAATAAGAAAAGATGCTCATTGTCTAATATCATGCTGCTGAAGAAATCACGGAACCTTTTGCTAACACCCAGAGGTTCATTTTGGGCTGCTGCTTTCTGTGTCTTGAGGGATATGTTAACAATAATAATCCTGCTTTGTGCCTGCATTTTTAAGACCAGAAGTGAGAGTGATGATTATTTAGTCTGACATTCTTCTTAACACAGGTCACATCTTAAGTCATAATCATGGAGGCTCCATTTGATAATTGGCTGCTGTCTCGGTACTTCAGTACTGCGAAATAAAATGCCTCAAGCTTATTTATATATATATATATATATTTAATGTCAAGGTGATTACTATGAATTTCCATTAGTTTTCTAATGGTCTTCTGGTTTTCTCTAAAACTCACTGATTACTGATCTTTCATTTATAATTCTGTAATTCTAGTTCAGGTTGTATTTAGACTGTAATTTAGACTTAGTGGTATTTTTTCATTCATATGTTTGATATATAGAAGCTTCTGTATGAAATCATTGGGCTCGAAAGGACATCAAAGTTCATCTAGTGCATCTTCCTGCTGCCAGGCAGGAACATGTGTAGATATATCGTTTCTGACAGATTCTTGTCTCATGTTTTCTTAAAGGTTGCTAGCAATGCTAAGGTTATAGCACCTCCCCAGAAAAGCTGTTAAGACATTTCTGTGTCCAATCTGAATTTTCCTTGCTGCTGTTTAAACCTGTTCTTTCTCATTTTGTGCACCATAGACGTGGAAAACACATTATTTCCATATGGTTTGCAATTGCCTTTCTATGTATTTCAAGATTTGCTCCATCCTTTTGCATAGGTCATATATTTTGTACTGTGCTGTTATTCCTGCCTTGCATTCTCACTTTTCCTTGCTTCGTATCTTGCGTGGTAGCTTCATTAGCACATGTGTCTGTTATAATTCTTCCATTTTTGTCTCAAATGCTTAGAGAATTCACAGTGAATAACTTCTTGATATTGAATCATCAAAACTTGCTTTTATATTTTAGCTGAATTATTTTATTCATACTGGTGAAGACACAAGATTTCTAAAGTCAGTACATCAAGAATTTTTGCTAAGTCACTGGAATTTAAATACTTTATTCCAGTATTTTTTTAAATGCTGATTTCTCTTTTCAGCACTCCAGTATGAAAATGCTCTCCAGCTGGAAAGCAGGTAGGTATCCCTTGCATTTGCCTGTGGTTTTGGAATACAGACTGGCTGATTTTATGCAGATACTGTTCCTTCCAGGAAACAGCTTTGGGCAGCAGGGCTGTATATCTTGTCCCTCAGAAAGATTTAGCTTTGAATTAGCTAGACTGCCAGTGCTAATTGCTGGCAGAGAGTTTGCTAATCTGCCTTTAGAAGGTAGCTCTTGTCTTTCAGTGGTACTCTCCTTCCATGCCCAGCTTCCAATGATGAAATCTCTGCCATCCCTGCAACATTGACCTGGATCATTTCACCTCATATGATCCCAGAGCAGAAGCATGGAATAACCTGTGCCAGAAGGGACCTCCAGCCTCTGGCTTGAAGCAAAACTTATGAAGGTCTGTCTCTAGTTGGGTTTTGAATAACAACAAGCATCTGTTTTCCTCTGCATGAGATACGCAGAGCCAGCTCTTTCCCAGGCTGAGCAAGCCCAGCTTTCTCAGCCTCTCTTTTTCAGTGGTGTGCTCATATTCATGGCCCTGCGCTTGACTGGCTCCAGATTGTCAGCAAGTCTCCAGTACTGGGGTGTCCAGGACAGGATATGCTCCTCCAGATGTAGCCCCTCAAATGGGAACAACGGCCCTACAAGAAAGAGAGAAAATCACTTCCCTTGACTGGCTGGCTACACTCTAACACTCAGTGCTCGGGGGAGCAGAAGGTTAATGTAGCTGAGATAAAGTTTCTGTATGGATTTAAAAGTTTTATTCTTTCCTTCCCTTTTTTTCAGGCTGCCTATATGAGTTTTCTTCAGTACAAGTAATATTTTTGCTTAGTCCCCGTTTATGTGTCTTTTATTTAGAGTTCAGCATCAATTTGAATGCCTCCCTCAAACAGTCCTTTTCACTCCTTTGTGCTGCCAGTGCCACAGGCTTCCTGAGTCTTTAAACAGATCATGGTAACTAATGACCATGCTGGACATCAATCCATTTGTAGGCTTGCATTGTCTAAACCCCTTTAAAGGAATACCTTTCTGCAGATCTCATTTTCTTCCAGAATAAGTTTCAATATTATTAACTGAATATTCAGAGTATTAGCAGCATTCCTG
>NW_009943960.1:25244-36258 GCF_000696875.1 Nestor notabilis
AATACCTCCCTGCCTGAGTAGAAAGCTGAAGGCTCGATTGTGCTGTGGTCAGCAAACTCATCTGTATTTTGGGAGCTCAACTGGCTGTTACAGGGGGGCAGTTTCCGTTTCATCTGAGTACATCCTGTGCTAGTGAAATACCTCAATCACGAACAGATGTTACAGGAAACACAGTTGTAGCACAGAGGGGTTTTTTAATTTATTCTTAGACTTATGACTAAAGGGCAGTGTCGAAGTTCATGGTCTAAAAGTGAGCATTTCTTGACAGTCATCTTATTTTTAGGTCCTTTAACTTGAAGCAAGATTTTTCTTGGCTTGAAACAGTGATCAAAATATATACAGCTGTAATTTGCAGTAAACAATTAAATGCCTTTGTTGAAGGTAAATTTGCTTACGTGACATTCTAGTGTTTACGAACCTAGTGAAAGAACAATATTTGATGACAAAAAGTTGAATTCTTTCAGAGTTTGTTTGCTTAGTTTTTCTGAGTTTTCCTTTTGTGAGAGGAAGATAAATTACATCCACCTTTGCAGACCTGCAGGTACAATGTGCCATCATTTCTTTCTCATTTATTTAGGCTATTTTGTTATGTGTATTTCAGATAGACATATACAATTTAATAAATACACCCCTAAAATGTATTTTAAAATAAAGCAAATAGTCTGTCTTGTGCTTTGCAAATTAAAATGTACACAGTCTTAAATAAAAGTGTCTTGGGCTCAAATTTTGATCTCCTTATTGGATGGAATATTGTCTGCTCCTCAAACAGTCCTGCTGTGTCTTTTTGAGGAGTACAGTCCTTTTCCATGTGAAAAAGACTATCCAGCTTTGTCACCCAACATTTAATTATGTTTCATTTCTACTACAGAAGATGTGCTCTTACAGTTATTTAAGCAAATATCTCAGTGTATTTATCAGTGACTGAATAAAAATTATGGGGTCACTCTGTAGTGGCTATTGTTTAAGTCAAATGCATCACGGGCTGTTTTCATGTGATGCTTAAATAAGCCAATATATAGTGTTGAACTATTTGATTCATAATTCTCACCAGTTGGAGACTTCAAAGGCTTAAGGCTTTGAAGAAACTCAGATTCTAGCTGAAAGAGCATAGATAAAGACTTCAGGTAATTGTAGAATTCATTACTTTGTTATTTTAACTTCTTACTTTTCATATATGCAAAACTTTTAGCTCTGGTCCAAACACAACATTGCATTTATTAAATTAATAATTTGTTGCAACTTCTGTATAAAGACAAAACTTTATTTACATCAATATTCAAAATATGGAGAGATTCAGTCAGAACAATTTTCCCTGGACATGAAAACTTTCTACATGCATTAAAATCAGCAGGAGAGACTGAGGAAGGAAAAATGAAACTTGGTATTAAACATAATGATGTAAGGATCCTGGAAACCATACAGTCTTCCTGTATCAGTGTTTCTTTCACTGTTTTGCACTTCCTCAACTGGGCAGGACAGTGGAGTGGTATACAGTGGTATACAATCAGTCTTTAGCAACAGAGAAACATCCTTCCTGGAATGATGCTAAGTGCAGGTTTGGAGGGGTGCTCCCTTAGTGGAGCCAGTAAACGGGACAGTTCCACTTTTAAGGAAATGGCAGAAGTGGATGGTGTCTCTGACTTTTCATTTTCGATTTCAGAACATTATGAATGACGGGAAACAGCAATGCTTGCCTTTTCTCTTGAAATATTTCATGCCTGTATGGAAGATGTGTTCAAAAGACGTGCTTTATGTTGGCATGAACAAACAGGGAGCAGCCATACAGGCATGACAGTAGCAAATTGCATTTATCTCCTAGCTGGTTTGGAAAACAATCCAAGCTTGAAGATAACTTCTGAACAGCTTTAATGTCAAGAACAAGAAGTTGAAACTGGCACAGGGGAGCCCATTTGTGAAAGATCTGCTTTCTAGTGGCTTGACCTCATCTGTGGCATACTGGTTGTCTGAGCTTGGAATCGAAGATGGAGTAGTCCTAGTCTGTTCCCTGCTTGTTTGCTCATTCTATACAGGTTTCTATGACCAGCTCCTCAGCCTGGGAAATGGCACCCAAGAAAGTAGGGTGTTACTTTTTAAATATTACTCAGCTACAAGTTTGATAGAAGGATTTATGCTTTTCCATAGAAATTGCTTCAGATGAAATTCGCCTGATGCAGTGATGTCTTTTGGATAAAAGATAATATGATATTTCATACTTTATTTTAAAACAGTACTTTGTTTTGTACTGAAATTTAGGGTAGAAAAACAACCAGAAGTGGGCTCTGAATCTTTTCATCACCCTTTTGTCATGTAAAACTCCTAATTGCTTTGTGAGAATTTGCTTAAGCGTGGAGTTTGACGTTTTGACTTCTGTATGAACTAATTAATTAATTCTATTTTCAGGAATTGCTTGACCAGTAGGCATACATGCATAGACTGGAATGTAATGATGTTAAACTAATCATTACTGCTCCAGACAGTCCTGTGAGTTTGGATGGGACAACCTGATGTGAGAACAATGTGGGTTTGAATTGCAAGGACAACAGTCCATTTCAGGCTTTTCTTTTTTTTACCACCACCCCACCGCTTCTTTTGCAGTCTTTGTCTCATTTCCTAGTATATATTTGGAAGGCTAAATAGCTAGATCAAGTTATTTTGGTGGTGCTATTTCTTCCCGGTGGCATTAAGCTGTGACATTCAATCCCTGGCAGCACAGCCAAGCAGCATTTGAGCATCTGCATTAGTTATGTTGGACATCAAAGCGGAAAGCTCACATTGAGGTCCGACCCCACCCATATTATTAAATTTAAAGATGATGTCAATACTGTTGTGAGTTATACATCAAATAGAAACTGGTTACAAAACATTTCTGAATGTTAAACTACCCCAGATTGCCTCAGTTGGTGCAATTAGATGGTGAATGTAATTTACATGTTGAGCAGTGGAAAAATTCTTCCTTGTACTAGCAAGGATACATGAAACAATGTCTCCAGCCAATTTCCTTCCCTTAATAGCCTTTGCTTCTTAAGTTATTGTTTAATATACTTCCTAATCCTAAATTAGTGCAGGTAGTACTGGTTTAGTACTATTTGGCACCGATGTACTGATTGCACATGTTTTCTTCTGACCGATGTACATGATAAGAAGCTTTTCATTTCTGAACTGAACAATTACAGACTTGTTTTGCAGTTGAACTGAATATGCAAATAATTATGAGGAAAACAGGCAATGCTCCCAGGAGAGCCTCTGGTTTCCAAGTCTAGTCCAATTAGTGAAGAAGGAAGCTTTCTCACACAGTTTTTACCACGGTCTGTTTCACTGATCAGATAGAAATTATTGAGGTGGGACTGAACACTCCTCAGATTGAAAAGTAACTAGGTGTAGAGTCAATCCATTAGATCAATAACTGATTAATGTAAAACAAGCTTATAAATACCATCACATCAAGTAATCACATGTGACATGCTGAAAATATAGAGAGGTCTGCAGTGCTTTGAAGGTGCCCTGGAAAATCCAAGGTGAACACTGAAAATCTTATTTTTCCTAATTTATAAAAAGAGTTTATCTTACCTATGTAATACCTTTCCTTTTTGTACCTATTTGTGATAAGCAGCTGGAATACGGCTTCTGGAAACCGTCTGAAAGATGCGGCAGCAATGGCTGCAGAACTGTCATCAAAATATATTTTACATGAATACAGAAACTCTCCACTGAGAGCACAGCAAACATGGGCAAAGGAGACAAAAATCTCGGACAACCTTCAGCCCGGGGTTCTTACAATGTTTTATAGTCCAGTTCCTGTGTTTAAAAGCAGAAATATCCCATTATCTTGTTGGAAACACAAGGTTTAACACAAGGCCACTGAGTAATGAAAGCCTGATGCTCTCCTTCTAAGGGGCATTTTTATATGGGGTAATTAATAATTTCAGTGGGATTATACCTGAAATAAAACAGGAGAATATGTCATAGGAGGACATGGCATATGAGGGCAAACTTTACAGATTATTGTTTGCTAAATGATGATGTCACCTAAACTTGAGAACTCCAGGAAACCTAGCGTGTCAGTGACTCTACTTTCTAATCAGCTCTGGTGTGACACTGTGTGTGTGCACCTTGGCTTTTATGAAGTTGTAGCTCTTCAGGACTCAAGGCCTCTGGAATGATTCATGGCCTTACCGTGTTTGGTAAGCTGCTTGTCAAGTGACTACTAATTTATCAGAGCGTACTTTTTTTAGTTTTATTTGGCTAAAATTAAGAGCACTGAAAGTTATTTTTGCTGCAAACAGGACTATAAGAGCCAACGAAAAGCCAAGGAAAAATACACAAGACTGGGGTTCTTAGAGAGAAAAGGGCAGAGGGCTGAGCCAAGTAACTGCCACCATCATCTGGCTTTGTTGAGTGGCTGCAGTTTTGATCAGCGAAAAAAGAGAGCAGCCAGAGTTACCTGGAGATCCTGGGACAAAATACAAGATTTCAGGTGTTGCCATCTCTTTGTGTCCTTTCTGATGGGGCAGGGAGAAGCTTCCCCAGCTGACCGTGCGCCCTTCTCTTGCTACCCAGTAACAGCACACATGCAAACCCTGTAGTCTGGGGAGGCAAAGCTCCAACGGGAGAGGTAAACCTTCAGCAGGGCTCCTGCTGGAAGAGTTTATTTAGTGTTTGGTGTCTTTCAAAAGGAGCACTAGGAGAACATCTTACTGCTGACTGAGAGTGTCAGAAGTAAATCTGAAGTAAGCCAGTGATGATACAAAGGCCTTATAACCTAACCAGATATAATATAAATATGGGCTGGAAGGGTGCAGATGCTAACTGTAATGCAGATGGTGACATTTATTGGCTGTGACATTTATTGATACTATTATCATTAGAAATCTTCTAGCACCTTGGCACTTCAGTACCTACTACATGGGAAACAGGCAGACTCAACAAATCACATCGTAGGACTAAAAATAAAACTTCCACCAACCCATGTGGTGTGCTGCAAAAATAGTCTGAGGAGCACTTGAAAGCCTGGTTGAGCTGATAGGTTACAGTGAGCCAAGGCAGGGGCTCTGGGTGGGTGCCAAAGGGAGCAAGTTCCCGAAACCCTCCCCTGAGCATGCCCTGAGTATTAGTGAGTGCAACCCCCACACCCAAAAAATAGCAAGGATGACCCAGCAGATGGTAACACTTGCTGTGTGCCACGGGGAGACGGAGATTACCCATGTGAATGGGGATTCATCCAGTTTTATAGTCTTATCAAATGTCCCCGGTATGTTGACTGCTTGTGTAACTGTGAGTAAGAATCCTTTTGTGAACCTCACCAACTAACCAATCCCATCAAAGTCAGTCCTATTCCTTTTTGCCTGAGCAAAGTGTGGAAACGTTATCTTGAACACGCTGATGGGAGAGTTGTACATTTTGTTGATCCACCTCAATGCATTGACTGAGACCCTCTAGCATCTCTGTGTTCTCCTCCTGCCTCTCATCCCGTGTGCTGCCCTTCCATCCTCCCGTACTTAGAATCATCTTGAAAACTCTCTGTCTACTGCCAAGGACTTTGGAATAAAGAGGAGGACAGGCTATTCACACCAGTAGCAGGATGGTACTTCACTCTGGTAATGTCTGCACGTTTAAAAATAAGAGAGGCATAAATCTGTAGCAAACATTGATAGGATTGAAAAAGATGAATAGAAAAGGACTCTACAAAATACATCCAGGGGTCACTATGCATAGCTTCAAACCCAATGGGCCTGTATCCCAGAGAAGAGGATTTTCTTCCATTAACCTAGTTTACTGAGTGAGTTTTCCATGCAGCAATGGATGAGTGTCATTAGCATTCACTCAGAGTGAGAGAATGGCTTTGACTGTCGTTCTGCTTATTTGACTTCTCACACTAGACCTTATCCATCATGATGAATGCTTGGCCCACTTTGATTCTGGTAGGCATAACGCAAAGTCTGCTGAGGAGCAGAGCCTGGGCGAAGTCCAGTCCCAGCTATTGCAGTCTAGTCATAAAATCACTTTAACCCACTCATTACATTCCCCTCTAAAAACAACTGGGTTAGTTGCCCCACTATTTCTTTTCAGCACTGAAGATTTTTATGGCTAGAAGAATCAAATATCTTTTTCTGATTTCCAGCATCAATTTATTTTGGACTTGTTTATGTACATTTGGTCTTGTGCTAGCGTTGTCCTTAAGCTTAAATAGCTTCTTGCCTATCTGTGGTATTTACCCACTGATATATTTATAGACAGCTCTCCTGCACACTTTCTCAGGTTCTGTTTCACCAGGGCAAACAAGATAAGCTCCAATAAGATCACTGTCAGTCTTCTAATGACTGTTTCAGTGCGATTTAATTTTTCTGGAGCATGAGTGTTAAGTCTCTGTGTTATGCTCCAAATGAGGTTTTACTAATGACTCTGTAACACCCTTTCTTTCTTTTACTCTACCCAAAATTCTTCATCAGATACAGCCTATAATCTAATTTGCCCTTTTTAGGGATGGTCGAGCCTGTCATTTGTAACCAGAGCTCTCTGCAGAAGTTTTAGAGAGAGCTCACTGCTTAAAAGATGTGACAGATTCACCAGCTTCCTTCCAGGGAGTCGTGACAACTTGGACCAGCTGGGGATCTGCATCTGAGCTTTCAGCTTGCAGGACACAGCTTTCCCTGTGGCTGGCCCGGAACGGCGGAGCTCACTGCCAACTCCCCTCCCCCAGACCTTCCCCCCCAGGGGAGCCACTGATTTGCTTTTGCCTGGCCGGCAATGTTAAAACACCACTTACTCCATTTAATGCTACAAAATATATGGCAAAAATTGGCAAATACTGTTCATTCAGTATGTTCATGTTAAATCCGAACATCTCAGCTCCGTTTTTTGTTGATGTTTAAATTCAAAACATTTTAAATCATTTTAGCCATTTTGATTTCTAGGAGATTTTTCTTTCCTTCATTTCTCTCTTAATCCTTATTAAGTGTGAATAAAACTTTCAAATGGCAATTAAAACAGATTTCTTTCACTGGAGGGAGACTATGTATGACTGTGCTGCTGCCTATTGTCCTTCTTCATTTCCTCCTTTCTCAGGTCTATTCTTCATCTTCTATCAGCTGTGATTTAGACTAAGCCCTTCGTGGCAAGGACTTTCGTTTCATATTCATCTCTGCCTAAAGCAGAGACATTTATTATTGGTTTCTGAAAGTACTATTGGTTTCTGAAAGTATAAAGAATGTTACGGATCAATGCCATTATCCTGAACTGCACTTAGAAGACAAAGGCAGCATAGCTGTTAAATTGATGCTCTCAGGAGCAGAGAAGCAGAGCTACATTTTGGTCTATCTCAGACTTGCCAGAGCACTCTGTGGCTATTTCCATCTAAAAATCATAGCCAGGGCAAAAGCTACAAAAGCACTGATGACTGTGATAAAGCTTCTAAGACACAGAATTGTCTTAGTTGCCCTGTCAGATGATGGCAACAAAAATTTTGACTGTGAAGACAGCAATAGCTAAGAATCTGGCATCAGCCTGGACTCTGAGCACAATCAGAGCATGGTGTCAATAGGCTTCACGGGTTTAAAACATAGACATGGTGACAGTATTTCTACTTCTGAATAGATCCTAAGGGCACCTGCCCAGGAAGTACTAGATAGAGCAAGTGGGCTAGAGACTTGAGAGATGTGAAATGCATGTCCAGGGGAAATAAATCAGAGAGTTGAGCTCTGGGACATCTCTCTCCCAGCTAAACACGTTGTCCATGCTCAGCATCCCTGTGAGCCTCAGACCCTGCGACAGGTGACTGCAGCCCCCATGAAAGAGGTTTGCAAGCACCTTTTCCTTTGCTTTTTTCTTTTCGGGTCTGACTTGGACATTTCTGCACGCAGCACCCTGCAAGCCCTATCTCAGAGGTCTGGGTCACCCATCACACTGCCTCAGAGCATCATCACGCTGCTGTCGCTCTTTGTCAGACACCTGGTCTCAGGGTCCCACATCTGTAATTCTGCATCGGCACTTTAGCTGCACCCAGCATGGTACTCATTTATTTATGCTTGATTGACAGGCTTCTGAGGACCAGAAATTCTGCATCTGCCTGTTAAAGTACTTTGCATCTTGGAAGATAATGAAATAATTGGTTCTGAGTTGGTTTTTCTCCATTGTCACCCACCACCATACAGCTCATGGATCTGCCTTCACGAGTTCACCACCACCATCTTTGACATATAGATTTTGACTGACACCTTCAGATGACAGGTAGTCAATCATCAGCAAAGAGAGCGGCTGATGCTGAACTTGTGATAGCTGGTTTCAGTAACTGCAAAAGACTAGCTCCACTACAAGCCTGCAGATACTTCTGAAAGGCAGGTTTAACCAGACATGGAAACCTATCTCTGAGTTTAGTACAGAAGCATTGCTTTCTTGGGGTGAGGTTTTTACATCAGAGGACTGTCAACCTCCCTAGGATAAAACTACAGAGGTAATTCCGTGTAGCCCAGGAATCCCAGCACAGCGATTGATCCAGTGTGACCCCTACACAGCTAATTACAGACTGTCAAGGCAATTTCTGTTCAAGCCGGGCCAACATTTAATTAGTCTCCTCACCATGGAAATCCTGACCTTGGTTTGGCACAGGGAGAGTGGAGAGTTGCATATCTGGCCAAAGCATCCCATTGCTGCTCTGGGGGCAGGCAGAGGAGGTATTAACAGCTGGAAATGAAAAATGGCAAATAAGAGTCCAAAATGAAGCAGCAGCTTTCTCCACCTGCTATTTTCTTCTTCTCCTGCTCTCCCTCCTCCAAAACCTGTTGCTCAGGCTAAAAGACTAAATAAACCCTGCAGAAGTACAATTGCCTTTTGGAGACTTTCAGTTAATTTATAGTGCAAATCAGAGGAAGTAGCTCTACCAGTAACTTTCTGGTCAAACTGAAAACTGGCAAATTATTCATGCTGCTTTTTCTTTCAACCTTTTTCTTGCTAATCTGTGGCATGAATTCTTCTTCTACCCCTCATGCCTACCTGGTTTCCTTAGTAACTTCTCACAGGAATATGACAAAAGCTGGGAAAAGGCCCAATAAATTGTCAACTACTTAATCTTCATTTACGGAAAATGATGTGCTGTTAAATCTACTAGATTTAACAGCCAAATGTGGCTGATGTATTTCATCAACTATTTCTTTCTCTCTTGTTCAGGAAAGGGCCCAGATATTATTAAACTGAAAGAAACCCCCAAAATACAAAAATCTCTTTGCTTATGTAAAGAGATTTAAGACCTGGAAGTTGCCTGAACCTACATATGTGTTCCACATTTGTCCTTTATTTACAAGACTGAGTATTAAAGTGACTTTTTCACTTTTGCTTGTATTTAAAATGTTCTGAAGAAAAAAGTGCTTAAAATCGTGCCTCTTGAAGCCTTCAGAACACTATCAAAATAGGTGATTTAGTTAAAGTATCACTGGCTTATGATTTAGAAGAAAAGTGAGACCAAAGTCAGGACAGAAGAGAATCAAAATAGCTTTAATCATGAAACAAAGGAGAAGGAAGAGGGCAGACTTGCAATAGTAGTATGTTTCATTGTTTGTGTGACTCCAAAACTCCCACCATGGCATGGGCTCCATTTGCAGGGCAGCTTGTGTGCAAAATATCTGTCTGTCCTACAAGCTTCTGGTATAAACCCATCCCTGGCGGTGTTCAAGGCCAGGGTGAACAGCACCTTGCGCAACCTGGTCTAGTGGAAGGTGTCCCTGCCCATGGCAGGGGGGTTGGAAATAGATGGTCTTTAGGGTCCCTTCCAACCCAAACCTGTCTGTGATTCCATGCCCCATGCTGGGCACATGGGAGAAAAGGATAAACCAAGGGAGCAGCACAGGGAGTTCGCGTGTTTTGCAGTAAATATCTTGCAGGGGAAATTCTGACAAGGAAGGAAGCCAGGAAGGGTTTGGCATGCTCCTGAATCTTTTGGGCACTTCCACTCTTTTCCTCTAAAGATTTGGAAACAGCTCCTCCAGCTGTGGCCAGCTTCTTTCAGAGGTCTCCAGGCAGGCTGTCCACATGGCTTTCTGATGGGAAAACCCAGCCTTGTTTGTGTTCTTCACAGCCAAGCCACTGTTGGGTAGGAAGCTACTGCTCCAGATATATCTGGAAGCAGCAAAAGTTTCAAACTGTTAAAGCCAGCAAATTTTGAAAGAGTTGAAGAAAGTAGCTTTCATTATGGATCAGGAGGAGGTTGAGCATTGGGGCTGGGTTATCTCAAATCCAAATGCACCTCAGTCTTTCTGTGGGGTGTGCAGGCTAGCCCATGGTTTGGGACGTGACTGTGGACCAGGAGAGCCCTGCTCGGGGGCTGCAGTGGCGGTGGTGGCCATGGTGAGCCAGCCTGGAAGCAGAAGCACAGAGAGGAGTTGATGAGTTGAGGATGTGCAACATTCCCTCTAATGTTGCCTTGAGGGGTAGGTTTGCCCCTTGAGGGGTTTGGTTGGGGTGTGAAGGCAAGGGGAGAGTGCAGGCCATGGTGGCATTGCCTTTCCAGAACCGGGGAGGCTGATGGCAACAGCACGGCCCTGGGGAGCCCACACAGGCCTTAAGAAAAAAGCACAGTTGCACACAGGGAGCTGCCACTGCAGAGCCTTCAGGAACGGGTTTTGCCAGAAAAAACCCCCCAGGAATGCTTTCGCCGCTCTGTTTTGGATCAGCCTTCCCAGTCCTTCACATCAGCTTCCGAACCAGCGCCGTAGCGCACGGGAGGAACACTGGGAAGGCACAGCTGAGCTGTGGGCATGGTGGTAGGGACGGAGCATGCTGGGGCCAGCCAGTGATCAGCCACTGGGCTCAGGCTGCCTGATGGGCTTCCCCATGCATGGAATGGCGAGTAATGGCCCAAAATGGGTTTATGGGACCAGTCAGGCCAAAATCCCACCGCCAGTGCCCCCCAACTTCCCTCCCACCTTCCCAGTCCCCCAGGAAGACCACAGCCACCAGTGACTGGCTGCTCCTTGGGACAGAATCATTTAGGTTGGGAAAGACCTTGAAGATCATCAGGTCCAACTGT